>NC_073694.1:95041084-95051084 GCF_029784165.1 Wyeomyia smithii
CACCATCAGGCCAGCGTTTAACCGCTTGTGGCGAAGCAAGGTGGTACGAGGTATACCATACTCTCCAGCAGCTGCCCGTAACAACTTGCCAAACCTAATGGCAATAATCGCCAACTTGATCGCCTGCTCCCGTTCACCACGTTTCACTGCCGCGTTACTCATATCGAGCAGTTTGTATATCCAATCGAATCAAAAGCAAAAGCAAAAAACGTAATCGTATCACAAGTATAAAAATTGTACTGAAACGTTTCTTGCCATGAGCTCGCATTTATACCCAGCCGATCTATCCAGCAGCTGAACAATGTCTTTTGTTGTTTATCAGTAACGAAAGGTGTCTTTTATTCTCTATTACTGACGAAAGATGTCTTTTGTTTTCTATTACTGACGAAAGATGTCTTTTGTTCTCGATTGCTATCGATTGCTATCGATTGCTACACGCGATGATGACGATCGATCATGCCAAGCACTGTCTACGGGATGATACACTACGTGCCGGCTACGTGACATTATCATTCACCGCACCCGAGACATACACCACAGTCCGGGTGTTTGGATTCTCAGCTACACGCAATGATGACGATCGATCATGCCAAGCACTGTATACGGGATGATACACTACGTGCCGGCTACGTGACATAATCATTCACCGCACCCGAGACATACACCACAGTCCGGGTGTTTGGATTCTCAGCTACACGCAATGATGACGATCGATCATGCCAAGCACTGTATACGGGATGATACACTACGTGCCGGCTACGTGACATTATCATCCACCGCACCCGAGACATACACCACAGACCGGCTGCTGGCTCGCACACTGACGAGAGCAGCAATAAGATGCCAACGTGGTAATCACACTAGCCTACCAAACCTTGTAGGAAGAGGTTGTATGATAGTATATGCCTCGGGTAGCGTACTCACACAACAGGGCGCTATCCAGTTCTCTAAGTTCATTCGCATTCATCGATTCCATACATTTGTATGACACCTAACTTCCGATGCTGCACAGCAGGCGTCTTTTGCCGACCACACCACACTCATGTAACGGCACATAATGCCTTCACACTCCGTCGTGCTGTAACGTGTTTCAAGTACATGGATGTAGCTATCTACGCACGCAAGCGCACACGATTCAACGACGTGCGCATATACACGCTGAACACGCATAAACACGCACGTCGGAAATCAACCACCGCAACCTCCAAGCAAGGGTAGTCTGCTTTTACCCATGCTGAGCAACCTAAGCTGAACAGCTAAAGCTCTTGGTCTCCCCGGGACCGCCGTTAGGCATTACTTCAGGGAGAGGGCCCGTCGTGCTTTTCGCACTTACCTCTATGGGTAGCAGAGCAGCCTATACAGGCCAGTTAGTTAACCGTTAACCAACTGGGGCACGTCGATGGTTTCCCGTCGATTGGTGCCCTGCAAAATACTAACGATCTGTGATGCTGCCGTGATGACCGCATCCCAGATTTCCCTATTTTCGCACATCCTACGCACTATATTCTCTGGCGTGGTGTCCATCCCACTTATTGCCAGCATTTCGTACCGTACCCGCTCGAAGCGCGGACATGTGAAGAACACATGCTCTGCGCTTTCTTCCGCACCCGTACAAGCGGGGCACATAGGGGACTCGGCGTACCCGAACCTATGCAGGTACTGCCTAAAGCAGCCATGGCCTGACAGGATCTGTGTCAGATGGAAGGTTACTTCCCCATGGCGCCTATTAATCCAGCCTGCTAACTCTGGAATGAGTCGGTGTGTCCATCTACCTTTTGTAGTGTTGGACCACTCCCGCTGCCACCTGGCCATTGAGGATGACCGTATGGTGTTGCGAATACCCCTCGTGTCGCGTTGGTCGAAGCACTCTACATCCTCTTTGACGATGATGCTGATGGGCATCATGCCAGCCAGGACGCAAACCGCCTCGTACGACACTGTTCGGTATGCGCACGCGACCCTTAGGCACATTAGCCTGTACGTACTCTCGAGTTTGCCGCGATGGCACGAGGTACTCAATACCTTGGACCACACTGGTCCTCCATACCTGAGTATGGACGTGGTCACGCTAGCAAGGACTTTGCGCCTGCTGCTACGAACCGCCGAGCTGTTTGCCATCATGCGAGATAGCGCTGCCACAGTCATGGAAGCTTTCTTGCAGGTATAATCGACGTGGTTCCCGAACGTGAGCTTGTCGTCGATCATAACCCCCAGAAGCTTCAACGAGCGTTTTGAGGCGATAGTGCATGTACCGGCACTAATCGATGCCTCCTGCTCAGACTTTCTGTTATTTACAACAATAACTTCAGTCTTATGGTGCGCTAGCTCCAGTTTCCTGGAGTGCATCCAGTCTTCCACTACGCGTATTGATAGCGCGGCCTTTAACTCTACCTCTCTAATAGACTCGCCATAGACCTCAAGAGTTATGTCATCGGCGAAGCCCACGATCACCACCCCTGGAGGGAGTGTTAGTTTTAACACGCCGTCATACATAGCGTTCCACAGTACCGGACCCAGGATGGAACCTTGCGGTACACCTGCGGTAACCGGAACGCTTTTCTGACCCTCGTTTGTGTTATACACTAGCACTCGATTCTGAAAGTAGTTGCCCAGAATCTTGTACAGCGGCGTCGGCACTCTGAGACTCTGTAGCGCTAAGGCTATGGAGTCCCAGCTGGCACTGTTAAACGCGTTCTTTACGTCAAGCGTGACGATCGCGCAGTAACGAATGCCCCTCCTCTTGCGTTGGATTGCAACCTCAGCCGTTCTGGTGACGGAGAGAATTGCATCCACCGTGGACCTACCTTTTCGAAAATCGAACTGGTTGCTTGATAGACCGTTCTCACTTTCTGTATATTTCACCAGTCTATTGAGGATTACCCTCTCAAGCACCTTGCCCGCCGTATCCAGCAGGCAGATTGGTCTGTATGCCGATGGGTCACCTGGTGGTTTCCCAACCTTCGGCAACAGCACCAGCCTCTGGCGCTTCCACACGTCCGGGAAGAGGCAGTCGTCAAGGCATTTCTGCATGACCGCCCTGAACAACCCGGGGGCTTCTTTGATGGCCAAGTTCGGGATTCCGTCTGGTCCCGGAGCCTTGCCTACCTTCAGGGAGTTTGCGATCTCGATCAATTCATCTTCCGTCACCCTTACCGCATCGTCAGCCTCTGCACGTCTGCCGTCACTCACGGTAGGTGGTGACTCGTCAGCCGGAGGCCAGGGACTTGGTTCGTGGCTTGGGAAGAGGCCCTGAATGATCGTTTCTAGCATCGCTGGTGATTGTTCGGCCGGGGCTAGCGCACCTCTAGTCTTGGTCATAACGATCCTGTAGGCGTCACCCAACGGGTTCGAATTGGCACTGGCGCAGAGTCGTTCGAAACAGTCTCGTTTGCTGGCTCTGATTGCGCTCTAAAGCGTTGCCTTAGCGGATCTGAATGTGACACCGCGTTCCGCTCTTTGCTCGTCGGAACGTGCGCGTTGCATCCTCCGTCTTGCACGGAGGCATGCATTGCGCAGGCCTGCTATCGTATCGCTCCACCAGTATGTCGGTGGCCTACCCTCTCTAGGCGGACGAGACCTAGGCATCGTGGCGTCACACGCCCATGACAGCATCGAATTTAGATGGTCCACATCCGGGAGCAGTTCACCCCCTTCGTGCTTCCATCTAATTGCCTGCCCAAAAACATCTGCATCGAAATGCAATGTTTTCCAGCCGTAGAAGGATGGAGTATTGGCCCTACTCGCTGCTTGCTTCCGCACGCCTACCTGATAGCGGATCGATTGGTGATCGCTATTCGTGTAGCTGTCGTCTACCCTCCAGTTCGTGATCAGTCCCGGGCTGCAGAACGTCACATCGATAATCGATTCGGCACCGTTTCTACTGTAGGTGCATTTTGTACCAACGTTAGCCAAGTCTAAGTTGAGCTTTGCCAAAGCTTCCAACAAGACCTGGCCCCTCTGGTTTGTACAGCGACTCCCCCACTCGACAGCCCAAGCGTTGAAGTCACCCGCAACCACCAACGGCCATAGGCCCGTCAGTTCCACGGTTGCTTGATCGACCATCTGCGCGAACGTTTCGGTAGACCAACTTGGCGGAGCATAGCAACTGCAGTAGAATACTCCATCCACTTTGGCAATAACGTACCCCTCTCTGGAGGTCGACACAATCTCCTGAACCGGGGACCTGCCTGTCGTGCAAATGGCCGTCTTCCCAGACTTGTCCGATACCCAGTTACCGTTTCCGGTTGGGATACGGTATGGGTCCGAGACGATGGCCACGTCCGACAACGACTCAGCAGCCGCTTGGTGTAGCAACTGCTGCGCCGCATAGCAGTGGTTCAGGTTTAACTGTATCACCCTCAGGCCTGCGGCTTAGTAGCCGGCCGTGCAGCCGGACACTTGGGGCCTCCCATGGCGTGTTCGGCGTCCCGTTTACTGGTGCATACCAGACACTTGGGAGGTGCACCGCAGTCCCGTGCCTTGTGGCCTGCGCCACCGCAGCGGCGGCATAAATTGGACCTGTCGGGCCCTTTGCACGACCAGGATTTATGCCCCCGCTCAAAGCACCTGAAGCAAACGTCAGGCTGTTGGAAGGTGCCCAGAGGGCAGACCGACCAACCCACCTTCAACGTGGCCTTCTTCAGGGCCTTGTTACCCTCCGCTAGTGGAAGCTTTATGGTAGCAACCTGGGTGCCGGCCGGGCCCCTGCGGAGACGAACTGCCTCTGCGGTCACTGCCACTCCACACTCTCGTTCGAAGGCTTGTGCTATGTCGCACCCTTCGGTGATCTCGTCCAGGTTTTTAAGCTGAAGAGTCACTTCAGGAGTGAGGGCTCGGATTTGAACCTCCTCGCCTAGCACTTCCTGGGCCGTCTTTTTATAGGCACAGCCCTTGCCCTTCGCCTCTTTGCGGAGTTCGAGGATCATGTCGCCGGTGCGTGACCGACGAATTGACCTGACGTCCGTGCCGAGGTCTTTGAGCTTGGGTTCGCCTCTCATGGCCTTCAAGACTTCGGCGTACTTAGACGCATCGGTCTTGAAAATGAGCGCGTCACCCTTGCTCCGCCTACTCGCCCCTTGCTGCTTCTTATTGCGGTCGCCGCGCTTCGCGCGTCGTTCCCGCTTCTGCCGCTTCTCATTCACCACGGGGGTCCAATCCGTGGCTTCGCCGTTTGCCGGTTCGCCGTTTGCCGGTTCTTTGCTCGGCTGGACCGACGAGCCAGCTTCCTGGCTGTCACCGAACAACCGCCTTCGTTGCGTCCTGGGGGCCGTTTCCCCCGGAGAGCCCCTCGCACGTTTGCCAGTCGGTTCAGTTGAACAGACTTCGGCAAACGATGCTGCAGCTGTTTGTGTGTATTTAGACACAGCTGCAGCACTCCCTTTTTTAGGCTGGTTGAGCCTCGCCTCTAGCGCGAGTACCTTGCTTTCGGCATCGTTAGCCCGTTTAAGAACTTGCGAAAGCTCGGACTTCGCGCTGCAAACGTTCATACGTAACAACAGAAGACATTGTTTCAGGTCTTTTGATATGTTGCTACGTTCGTCCGTGAACTTGAGTATTTCATCAAGTTGTACGGACACCGCCTCCACACTTGGGAACTTATTCATGTGGCTTTCTACCGCAGAGAGTAGCATAGCCCCAGATATCTGTTCCCGCTCCTTGGCGGTTTTAGGTGTTTCCACCTTGCCACCAGTCTTCGCCGTTCCGGTTGGTGCTGGCTTAGGCGTGCCCGCCTTTGCCCCAACTCGGAATTCCCCTGTCGGTGTCACAAAAGGTGTACCAACCTGTGCGTCGCCTTTGCCGGCGTCGGCCAGTCTCGGTGGAGACCGGGCGATGCCCCGCCTGGCAAACGGGTTTACTAACCCGTCCGCCCCATCAACTACCTTCACCTCTTCATCGATTTTATAGGTAAACATTTTGGTTAAAAGGGTCCCCCTTCCAGCCGCTATCCTTGGTCATGGTGGAGTGGTCGCCTATATGGTCCCATGGTGGCCTATGCCGGAGCAGTGAGGTCATGGCTAGTGAAGGTCGCCATAGCCCCTCATGAGCAACTATGGCGCCTCCCGACCGGCGTAAGTCAGGAAAGGGCATCTGATCCCACTCCTGCTTGATTCCCATCAGGCAATGACCGCGGAACGTACTGGAAGGCCTGCCAGGTTTTACGGGACGGAGACCCCTGTAGCCGTATGCCACCTCGCCGTTTCAAGCCGCTGTCACACGACTTTACTAAGGGAGCTCGGTGCAGGTGCCAGCCCTACGTCGTGGTATAAAATCGTATTCCCTCTCAAAAACCTAAAAACACAGCGACCAGTACACCATAATTGGGACCTTACTGGTATCAGCCCCAATAGGCAGGTTAGTGCATTTGGATGATGGGAGCGGCACTACTCGCTCCGTCGAAGCTGTTTACGGGTGGCCGTGGCTTTTACGGGGAATCGACTGCCCAATGCCCGAAACCCCACCACTCCCTAGGCAAGCTCCCGCTGCCGGTCCAGGACTAATTGATGCTATCACACACCTATCGGTGGTCACACACGCATGCATGGCCTCGACGGTCGCCAGGCGTCGACCCGTGGTGGCCTGCAGCTCGGCCAAAAGCAAGGGTAGTCTGCTTTTACCCATGCTGAGCAACCTAAGCTGAACAGCTAAAGCTCTTGGTCTCCCCGGGACCGCCGTTAGGCATTACTTCAGGGAGAGGTCCCGTCGTGCTTTTCGCACTTACCTCTATGGGTAGCAGAGCAGCCTATACAGGCCAGTTAGTTAACCGTTAACCAACTGGGGCACGTCGATGGTTTCCCGTCGATTGGTGCCCTGCAAAATACTAACGATCTGTGATGCTGCCGTGATGACCGCATCCCAGATTTCCCTATTTTCGCACATCCTACGCACTATATTCTCTGGCGGGGTGTCCATCCCACTTATTGCCAGCATTTCGTACCGTACCCGCTCGAAGCGCGGACATGTGAAGAACACATGCTCTGCGCTTTCTTCCGCACCCGTACAAGCGGGGCACATAGGGGACTCGGCGTACCCGAACCTATGCAGGTACTGCCTAAAGCAGCCATGGCCTGACAGGATCTGTGTCAGATGGAAGGTTACTTCCCCATGGCGCCTATTAATCCAGCCTGCTAACTCTGGAATGAGTCGGTGTGTCCATCTACCTTTTGTAGTGTTGGACCACTCCCGCTGCCACCTGGCCATTGAGGATGACCGTATGGTGTTGCGAATACCCCTCGTGTCGCGTTGGTCGAAGCACTCTACATCCTCTTTGACGATGATGCTGATGGGCATCATGCCAGCCAGGACGCAAACCGCCTCGTACGACACTGTTCGGTATGCGCACGCGACCCTTAGGCACATTAGCCTGTACGTACTCTCGAGTTTGCCGCGATGGCACGAGGTACTCAATACCTTGGACCACACTGGTCCTCCATACCTGAGTATGGACGTGGTCACGCTAGCAAGGACTTTGCGCCTGCTGCTACGAACCGCCGAGCTGTTTGCCATCATGCGAGATAGCGCTGCCACAGCCATGGAAGCTTTCTTGCAGGTATAATCGACGTGGTTCCCGCACGTGAGCTTGTCGTCGATCATAACCCCCAGAAGCTTCAACGAGCGTTTTGAGGCGATAGTGCATGTACCGGCACTAATCGATGCCTCCTGCTCAGACTTTCTGTTATTTACAACAATAACTTCAGTCTTATGGTGCGCTAGCTCCAGTTTCCTGGAAGGCATCCAGTCTTCCACTACGCGTATTGATAGCGCGGCCTTTAACTCTACCTCTCTAATAGACTCGCCATAGACCTCAAGAGTTATGTCATCGGCGAAGCCCACGATCACCACCCCTGGAGGGAGTGTTAGTTTTAACACGCAGTCATACATAGCGTTCCACAGTACCGGACCCAGGATGGAACCTTGCGGTACACCTGCGGTAACCGGAACGCTTTTCTGACCCTCGTTTGTGTTATACACTAGCACTCGATTCTGAAAGTAGTTGCCCAGAATCTTGTACAGCGGCGTCGGCACTCTGAGACTCTGTAGCGCTAAGGCTATGGAGTCCCAGCTGGCACTGTTAAACGCGTTCTTCACGTCAAGCGTGACGATCACGCAGTAACGAATGCCCCTCCTCTTGCGTTGGATTGCAACCTCAGCCGTTCTGGTGACGGAGAGAATTGCATCCACCGTGGACCTACCTTTTCGAAAACCGAACTGGTTGCTGATAGACCGTTCTCACTTTCTGTATATTTCACCAGTCTATTGAGAATTACCCTCTCAAGTACCTTGCCCGCCGTATCCAGCAGGCAGATTGGTCTGTATGCCGATGGGTCACCTGGTGGTTTCCCAACCTTCGGCAACAGCACCAGCCTCTGGCGCTTCCACACGTCCGGGAAGAGGCAGTCGTCGAGGCAATTCTGCATGACTGCCCTGAACAACCCGGGGGCTTTTTTGATGGCCGTCTTGATGGCCAAGTTGGGGATTCCGTCTGGTCCCGGAGCCTTGCCTACCTTCAGGGAGTTTGCGATCTCGATCAATTCATCTTCCGTCACCCTTACCGCATCGTCAGCCTCTGCACGGCTGCCGTCACTCACGGTAGGTGGTGACTCGTCAGCCGGAGGCCAGGGACTTGGTTCGTGGCTTGGGAAGAGGCCCTGAATGATCGTTTCTAGCATCGCTGGTGATTGTTAGGCCGGGGCTAGCGCTCCTCTAGTCTTGGTCATAACGATCCTGTAGGCGTCACCCCACGGGTTCGAATTGGCACTGGCGCAGAGTCGTTCGAAACAGGCTCGTTTGCTGGCTCTGATTGCGCTCTAAAGCGTTGCCTTAGCGGATCTGAATGCGACACCGCGTTCCGCTCTTTGCTCGTCGGAACGTGCGCGTTGCATCCTCCGTCTTGCACGGAGGCATGCATTGCGCAGGCCTGCTATCGTATCGCTCCACCAGTATGTCGGTGGCCTACCCTCTCTAGGCCGACGAGACCTAGGCATCGTGGCGTCGCACGCCCATGACAGCATCGAATTTAGATGGTCCACATCCGGGAGCAGTTCACCCCCTTCGTGCTTCCATCTATTTGCCTGCCCAAAAACATCTGCATCGAAATGCAATGTTTTCCAGCCGTAGAAGGATGGAATATTGGCCCTACTCGCTGCTTGCTTCCGCACGCCTACCTCAAGCGGATCGATTGGTGATCGCTATTCGTGTAGCTGTCGTCTACCCTCCAGTTCGTGATCAGTCCCGGGCTGCAGAACGTCACATCGATAATCGATTCGGCACCGTTTCTACTGTAGTTGCATTTTGAACCAACGTTAGCCAAGTCTAAGTTGAGCTTTGCCAAAGCTTCCAACAAGACCTGGCCCCTCTGGTTTGTACAGCGACTCCCCCACTCGACAGCCCAAGCGTTGAAGTCACCCGCAACCACCAACGGCCATAGGCCCGTCAGTTCCACGGTTGCTTGATCGACCATCTGCGCGAACGTTTCGGTAGACCAACTTGGCGGAGCATAGCAACTGCAGTAGAATACTCCATCCACTTTGGCAATAACGTACCCCTCTCTGGAGGTCGACACAATCTCCTGAACCGGGGACCTGCCTGTCGTGCAAATGGCCGTCTTCCCAGACTTGTCCGATACCCAGTTACCGTTTCCGGTTGGGATACGGTATGGGTCCGAGACGATGGCCACGTCCGACAACGACTCAGCAGCCGCTTGGTGTAGCAACTGTTGCGCCGCATAGCAGTGGTTCAGGTTTAACTGTATCACCCTCAGGCCTGCGGCTTAGTAGCCGGCCGTGCAGCCGGACACTTGGGGCCTCCCATGGCGTGTTCGGCGTCCCGTTTACCGGTGCATACCAGACACTTGGGAGGTGCACCGCAGTCCCGTGCCTTGTGGCCTGCGCCACCGCAGCGGCGGCATAAATTGGACCTGTCGGGCCCTTTGCACGACCAGGACTTATGCCCCCGCTCAAAGCACCTAAAGCAAACGTCAGGCTGTTGGAAGGTGCCCAGAGGG
>NC_073694.1:95056084-95066084 GCF_029784165.1 Wyeomyia smithii
TCGCGTGTAGCTGAGAATCCAAACACCCGGACTGTGGTGTATGTCTCGGGTGCGGTGAATGATTATGTCACGTAGCCGGCACGTAGTGTATCATCCCGTATACAGTGCTTGGCATGATCGATCGTCATCATCGCGTGTAGCTGAGAATCCAAACACCCGGACTGTGGTGTATGTCTCGGGTGCGGTGAATGATTATGTCACGTAGCCGGCACGTAGTGTATCATCCCGTATACAGTGCTTGGCATGATCGATCGTCATCATCGCGTGTAGCTGAGAATCCAAACACCCGGACTGTGGTGTATGTCTCGGGTGCGGTGAATGATTATGTCACGTAGCCGGCACGTAGTGTATCATCCCGTATACAGTGCTTGGCATGATCGGTCGTCATCATCGCGTGTAGCTGAGAATCCAAACACCCGGACTGTGGTGTATGTCTCGGGTGCGGTGAATGATTATGTCACGTAGCCGGCACGTAGTGTATCATCCCGTATACGGTGCTTGACATGATCGATCGTCATCATCGCGTGTAGCTGAGAATCCAAACACCCGGACTGTGGTGTATGTCTCGGGTGCGGTGAATGATAATGTCACGTAGCCGGCACATAATGTATCATCCCTTATACGGTGCTTGGCATGATCGATCGTCATCATCGCGTGTAGCAATCGATAGCAATCGATAGCAATCGAGAACAAAAGACATCTTTCGTCAGTAATAGAAAACAAAAGACATCTTTCGTCAGTAATAGAGAATAAAAGACACCTTTCGTTACTGATAAACAACAAAAGACATTGTTCAGCTGCTGGATAGATCGGTTGGGTATAAATGCGAGCTCATGGCAAGAACCGTTTCAGTACAATTTTTATACTTGTGATACGATTACGTTTTTTGCTTTTGCGTTTTGATTCGATTGGATATACAAACTGTTCGATATGAGTAACGCGGCAGTGAAACGTGGTGAACGGGAGCAGGCGATCAAGTTGGCGATTATTGCCATTAAGTTTGGCAAGTCGTTACGGGCAGCTGCTGGAGAGTATGGTATACCCCGTACCACCTTGCTTCGCCACAAGCGGTTAAACGCTGGCCTGATGGTGCAAGTGGACCCGCTACATCCTACGATATCGATGGAGGATGTGCAAATTTGTAAGCGCGGAAGACCACCGTTGTTCCCCGAGGAACCAGAACGGGCATTCGAAAAGTATTGCTTGCTATGCTCGGACAAGTTCTTCGGTCTAACATCCAGAGACATTCGTGTGCTTGCACCACAATTCGCGAACCAGCTGGGGATTCCGGTTCCCGAGAATTGGATCGCGAACGCAAAGGCAGGCCCTGTTTGGCTTCGGAACTTTCTGCGCCGAAGGCCGAACCTGTCGATGCGTTCACCCGAGTCGACCAGCATAGCAAGAGTCTCTGCTTTTAATCCCACAAATGTGGGCAAGTTTTTCGATCTTCTACGCACAGTAGCCGAGAATATAACGTTCGAACCAAATTCCATCTGGAATCTGGACGAGACTGGAGTGACAACAGTTCAGAAACCTCAACGAGTTGCCAGTCGCCGTGGAGTCAAACGTGTTGGTCGAGTAACTTCGGCCGATCGGGGCCCGTTGGTTACGATGGTACTTGCGGTTTCCGCCACTGGCAATAAAATGCCACCATTTTTTGTTTTTCCTCGAAAACATTTCCATCCACACTTTCTGGATGGTGGTCCAACGGGATGCGCTGGAGCGGTGAGCAATACAGGGTGGATGAATGCAGATATTTATCTGGATGTTCTCCGACACTTTAAAGCATTTACGCGAGTGTCCAAAGAAAACCCGCTTTTGTTGATTGTGGACAACCACGGTTCACACAGAAGTCTACCTCATTCCGCGTCGAACACTCGACAGAAACGGACGTGCAAAGTGGTCGTTCTATTACAATCCGGTCCGTGTGTACGAATAGCCAAACAAAAGAGTGTATTATTCGCGCTAAATGCCAACTAGATTGTGAGTTGTGTCGCTACGTTCTGTACCCGGCTCGCAACTTTGGCTGTATTGGTGCAAAATATCAGCTGCAGTTTTGATCTGTGCACAGTGAATAGATCTTTCTAATTCAAGGCCATCAGTTGACAGTCGAGTGTGCTGAGTGATCTCACACCCGGCTCACTGCTGCTGGCTGTATTGGTGCTGCTGTACTGGTGCTGCTGGCTGCTTTGGGTGCAGCTTCGAACGATCGGACAACCACTGCTGGAAGGAAGAAGTAAATAGGTACGTGTTCTTGTCGGCGCTAGTGCGCTAGTGCGCTACATTTAGCGCGATGGATATAGATCCCTCGCCTCCCGTGCCACCATCCCCGAACCCCCCTGACCCTGACCCTTCTGTTACCCCCTCCCATGTTCATTCTTCAGTCCCCCCTCGCCCCAGGCTTTACCCGGACGGATCTCAACAGGGCAGCTATACTGTTTATTTTCGGCCAAAGGCAGGTGTGAATTCAAAGCGATTAAACATACTGCAAATTTCTAAAGACCTGACGAAGGGGTACAAGGCCGTGACCGAAATTTCCAAGGTCCGACCTAACAAGCTCCGTGTCGTGGTCAGTGATCTGGCACAGGCCAATGCTATCGCTTGCTCTGAGCTCTTCACACGCGAGTATCGCGTTTACATACCCGCACGAGACGTGGAGATCGACGGTGTCATAACCGATTCGAGTCTGTCTGTCGAGTGTATCCTAAAAAGCGCAACCGGTTGCTTCAAAAATACCGAAACACAGGCGAAGATTTTGGATTGTAAGCAATTGCGGTCCATGTCTCTCATTGGCGGTAAAAAAGTTTACACTCCGTCAGACTCGTTTTGCGTTACGTTTGCCGGATCTGCACTCCCTAGCCACGTCTCGATCGACCGGGTTCGTCTGCCTGTGCGATTGTATGTACCCCGTGTTATGAATTGCACCAATTGCAAGCAGTAGGCCACACAGCCGCCTACTGCTGCAATAAGGCACGATGTAGCAAGTGTGGGGAGACTCATGCGGATGATTCTTGCAGTGTTAATGCTGAAAAATGTATTCACTGTGGGGAAAACCAGCATGAGCTCTCCACATGCCCGGTGTACATGCAGCGCAGAGATAAAATCAAGCGGTCGCTTAAGGAGCGTTCAAAGCGTTCTTATGCTGAGATGCTGGAGAAGACCGTTACCACTTCTACCATAACATCGAACCCCTTTGATCTGTTGTCCTCTGATGAAACCGATTCTGACGATTCATCAGCGGGAACATCTTATGCCAATCCTGGGGAGTCTAGGAAGAGGAAAAATGTTTCTTCTCCTAAACTTCCCCGTAAAGGTCCTAAGATTTCCCAAAGTGTAATGAAAAGTACGAACAAACCAAACAGTGCTGCGGAAAAACCGAAGCAAACTCCTCCTGGGCTTGCAAATTTAAAGTCCCAGAAGGAGTTCCCAGCACTGCCAGGAACATCTAAAACCCCAGTTGTTCCTTTTGCACATCCAGTTGATGAAACAAACTTTGGATTAGTGAAATTTTCTGACATTGTGGACTGTATTTTTGAAAATTTCAATGTACCCGATCCAATTAAAATTTTTCTTACAGCATTCCTCCCAACAGTTAGATCATTTTTGAAGCAGTTGACTGCCCAATGGCCCCTCCTTGCAGCGATTGTATCCTTCGATGCCTAATTCAACCGCGTATATGAAGGATTCTATCTCTGTCTTACAGTGGAATTGTAGAAGTATTTTACCAAAAATTGATTCGTTTAAATTTTGATAAATAAAAACAAACGCGATGCATTTTCCCTTTGTGAAACTTGGCTTACTTCAAATATTGATCTCAACTTCCATGATTTTAATATTATTCGCCTTGATCGAGACACCCCATATGGAGGAGTACTTTTAGGGATAAAAAAGTGCTATTCTTTCTATCGTATTAACCTCCCCTCGATTCAAGGCATCGAAGTTGTCGCATGTCAAATGACAATACAAGGTAAAGAGCTTTGTATTGCCTCAATATATATTCCTCCCAGAGCACAGGTTGGGCAACGGCTGCTCTTTGATTTAATACAACTTCTTCCCTCGCCACGTTTGATTTTGGGAGACTTCAACTCTCATGGTGTGGCTTGGGGTTCCCCTTACAATGATAACCGCTCCTCTTTAATCTATAACCTTTGCGATGACTTCGACATGACTATTTTAAACAACGGTGAAATGACACGTATCCCGAAACCTCCAGCGCGCCCAAGCGCTTTGGATCTATCCTTATGTTCGACGTCGCTACGGTTGGATTGCACATGGAAGGTAATCCTCGATCCTCACGGTAGCGACCATCTGCCTATTCTAATTTCAATTAATAACGGGTCAACTCGCATGCGACCAATTGACATTCCGTATGACCTCACACGGAATGTCGATTGGAAGTTATACGAGGAAATGATTTCAAAAGCGGTCGAGTCGATTCAACATCATCCACCACTTGAAGAATACAACCTCCTCGCGGGCTTGATTCTCGACGCCGCGTTGCAAGCCCAAACGAAGAAATATCCCGGCGTAACGATCAAAGAACGGCCTTCCACTCCGTGGTGGGACCAAGAGTGCTCCGATGTCTACACGCAAAGATCCGACGCGTTTTTGGCCTTCCAGAAGGGAGGTATACCCGACGACTATATACGGTATTCGGAGCTTAATACCAAGCTTAAAAGCCTGGCTAAAGCAAAGAAACGCGGATATTGGCGTCGGTTCGTGAACGAGACGTCGAGGGAGACATCGATGAGCACTCTTTGGAACACAGCCCGAAGAATGCGGAATCGCGTAACGGTCAACGAAAGCGAGGAGTCTTCAAGTCGGTGGATATTTGATTTTGCCAGGAAAGTATGTCCGGACTCTGTTCCTGCGCAAAACTTTGTTCGCGATACGTCTCAGGGTCACGACGCGATAGAATCACCTTTTACGATGGCAGAATTTTCAGTTGCCCTCCTGTCCTGTAACAATAACGCGCCTGGGTTAGATAGAATCAAATTCAACTTGTTGAAGAATCTACCCGGCAATGCCAAGAGGCGCTTGTTGAACTTGTTCAATAAGTTCCTGGAGCAAAACATTGTACCGCAGGATTGGAGGCAAGTGAAGGTGATCGCCATCCAAAAACCAGGGAAGCCAGCTTCTGATCACAACTCTTATAGGCCGATTGCAATGCTATCCTGTATCCGGAAATTGATGGAAAAAATGATACTCCGTCGTTTAGACCATTGGGTCGAAACAAATGGTCTACTATCAGATACTCAATTTGGCTTCCGCCGCGCCAAAGGGACGAATGATTGCCTTGCGTTGCTTTCGTATGCTCGCAAAGAACAAATGGCGTCTGCGTTCTTGGACATTAAGGGGGCTTTTGATTCCGTTTCTATTGACATTCTTTCGGGTAAACTTCACCGACAAGGATTTTCTCCAATTTTGAACAATCTTTTGCACAATTTGTTGTCCGAAAAGCACATGCATTTTACGCACGGCGATTTGGCAACTTTTCGCATTAGCTACATGGGTCTTCCCCAGGGCTCATGTTTAAGCCCCCTTCTTTACAACTTTTATGTAAATGACATCGACGAATGTCTGGCAAATTCATGCACGATAAGACAACTTGCAGACGACAGTGTAATCACTGTTACAGGAGCTAAAGCTGCCGATTTGCAAGGACCATTGCAAGATACCTTGGACAATTTGTCTGCTTGGGCTTTACAGCTAGGTATCGAATTCTCTCCGGAGAAGACTGAGATAGTAGTTTTTTCTAGGAAGCATGAACCTGCTCAGCTTCAAACACAATTAATGGGTAAAACGATTTCTCAGGTTTTGGTACACAAATATCTTGGTGTCTGGTTCGACTCTAAAGGCACCTGGGGTTGTCACGTGAGGTATCTGATGAAAAAATGTCAACAAAGAGTGAATTTTCTTCGTACAATAACCGGACAATGGTGGGGAGCCCACCCAGGAGACCTTATAAGGCTTTACCAAACAACGATACTGTCTGTCATTGAGTACGGGTGTTTCTGCTTCCGCTCCGCAGCAAACACACATTTGATCAAACTGGAGCGAATACAATATCGTTGTTTGCGTATCGCCTTGGGTTGCATGCAATCGACCCATACGATGAGTTTGGAGATCTTAGCTGCAGTACTACCATTGAAAAACCGCTTCTGGAGCCTGTCTTCTCGTATTCTAATCAAATGTGAGGTCTTGAACCGTCCCGTGATTGAAAATTTTGAAAGGTTAATCGAACTTAATTCTCAAACCCGTTTTATGACATTGTATTTCAATCACATGTCCCAAAATATTAACCCTTCTTCGAATATTCCGTGTCGTGTCGACTTATCAAATACTTCTGATTCTACTGTGTTTTTCGATACATCCATGATAGAAGAAACTCGTGGAATCCCGGATCATTTACGCGTGCAGCAGATCCCTAAAAATTTTTCCAATAAATATCGAAACATCAACTGCGACAATATGTACTACACTGACGGATCACTTCTTGATGGGTCCACTGGCTTCGGTATCTTCAATAACAATTTAACCGTCTCCCATAAGCTCGATAATCCTGCTTCTGTTTACGTCGCAGAATTGGCTGCAATTCAGTACACCCTAGGGCTTATCGAAAAAATGCCCACGGACCATTATTTCATCTTTACGGACAGTCTCAGTTCCATTGAGGCTCTCCGATCGATGAAAGATGTTAAGCACTCTCCGTATTTCCTGGGGAAAATACGGGAACATCTGAGTGCTTTATCCGAAAAATCTACTCAGATTACCTGAGCGTGGGTCCCTTCTCACTGCTCGATACCGGGTAATGAGAAAGCGGACTCTTTGGCTAAGGTGGGCGCAACAAACGGTGATATTTATGAGCGACCAATTGCCTTTAATGAATTTTTCGCATTTGTACGTCAGAATACGATCATCAGTTGGCAAAATTCTTGGACCAAGGGGGAACTGGGAAGGTGGTTACATTCCATAATCCCCAAGGTGTCGACGAACCCGTGGTTCAAAGGGTTGGATGTAGGTCGGGATTTCATTTGCGTGATGTCCCGGCTTATTTCCAATCACTATAGATTTGACGCGCATCTCCGTCGTGTTGGGCTCGAGAAAAGTGGTATCTGTGCCTGTGGTGAAGGTTATCACGACATAGAGCACGTTGTTTGGTCATGCCCTGTACACCGTGACGCCAGGTCTAGATTAATAGCTTCCCTGCAGGCCGAAGGTAGGCAGCCGGCTGTTCCTGTTCGTGATGTCTTGGCGAGCCGTGACCTATCCTACATGTCCCTTATATACGTTTTCCTGAAATCCATCCACGCCCCAGTTTAGTCCTATCCCCTTCCGCCTACATCCAACCAAACGACAAGAACACGTTAAGACCCCGGATCCGGAAACAGCAATCAGACCCGCACGACACTCTCAAGGCCCGATGGAAACAACCCAATATGCCAGTCCGTAATATCTTGGCCCAGCAGCGGAACAAATTTAATATGCTGCTTACCTATGGCAATGAAAATCATCAAATAGCAAACCTGTGCTTTTGATGCAAAATATTCTAGCTTTAAGTTAGATTTAGTTTCAGCTCGTAGTCGGCAGCGAGGATAAAAAATTTGCTTTTAGTTATTAAGATAATTTAGAAAGTAAGCTACCAGATATAATTGGCGCCGTTAAACATTGAATTGTATTTGTGCCGTGTCAAATAAACTATAGATGAAGAAAAACAAAAAAAAGAAGTCTACCTGCAATCGAATTTTGCAGGGATAATGGCATTCACCTACTTACAATACCACCCCATTGCTCTCACCGCTTACAACCCTTGGACGTGAGTGTGTTTTCGCCGTTCAAGCACTCAATGAATGTGCTGTGCGACGAATGGACATACAGGCATTCCGGAAAGCCGATGTCCATTTTTGACCTTCCGGCTATCATCGACAGCGCTCTCGAACGGAGTGCCACGGAGCGAAACATCAAGGCCGGGTTCCGGGCATCAGGTATTTGGCCCTTCAACCCGGATGTGTTCACTGCATTGGATTATGCTCCATCATCAGTGACAGGACCTTCCTTGGTTGACGAAATAATACCAGGATCCCTGCTGGACACTCTTTGCAGAATCAGACCAATCCCGCGGGCACCACCGCGTGCTACAGGCAGACGAGGACGAAAACCTGGACGAGCTGCTATACTGACGGACCCCGCTGAAATCGCTCTGATGGTATGTTTTTATTTCTCACGAAGCTCTGTTTGACACTAAATGATTCATTCTCTTCAAAGGAACAAAACATACAAGCGAAGGGAGTAGCCCGACCCACTCAACGGCGAGTAGGCCGACCACGTAAAGCAACTGTGCAGTTTCATCGCCTCGTTAGTGCACCACCAAGACCAACGATAGTGGTGATAAAGAGACCACCTGGAAGACCCCGCAAATCACAGGCTGCAGCGGATAAGAGGCCCGTTGGCCGACCCCGCAAGCCTCCAGTCGTTATACTAAAAAGGCCTGTTGGCCGACCTCCAAAGTCACTAGCCATTGCTAAGAGGCCCGTTGGCCGACCACCAAAGTATCCAACCATTGCTAAGAGGCCCGTTGGCCGACCTGCTAAAACTAAAGGCACTGCCAAGAGGCCCGTTGGCCGCCCACGCAAGATTAAGAGGCCTGTTGGTAGGCCACCGAAACAACCAGCAACCAAAATAAGACATGAATCTGAATAAATAAAATTAATCTCATGTCAAATTATTTTAGTTTTTCTTAATCAGAACAGGTCCGCATTAGATCACTTTCCCCTATTATTATTTTTATTATTATTATTATTATTATTATTATTATTATTATTATTATTATTATTATTATTATTATTATTATTATTATTATTATTATTATTATTATTATTATTATTATTATTATTATTATTATTATTATTATTATTATTATTATTATTATTATTATTATTATTATTATTACTATTATTATTATTATTATTATTATTATTATTATTAATTATACATTTTGGCTGCAAATAACGATTTTTGATGTAATTACAATCGGAAATGATCTTGAAAAACACCATTTGAAGCTCGTTTTTGATGGTTCCATTTGAAGCTCGTTTTTGATGGTTTTTAAGAAAGCATTCCATTTACTTTATTTGTTTTTATTTTAAATGAGAAATTTTACATTTTTTTCGTTTTTCAACTGGTCTTGAGGTACGAAGCCAGTCGCTGTAGATTCGTGTGTTTGCTCGGGCCAAATCGATTTGCTCGATTAGAGTGATGCTTTCGGCAAAGTTTCAAATAGTAGTTTTTATATTCTGTGAAGAAAAAAAAACTTTGTGGAAAAAAAAAATACAGACTAAATATCTCAGCAGCTCACAGCACGCTTTTTTTAATCTATATGTTCTTTTTCAAACTGCAAAATGGTCAATGATGATAATTTGAACACGGAGCGGAAAAAACAAATGGTAGATTTTAAAATTTTCTGAAAGTTTTTTTTTCGAAACCAGAACGATTTGTTTGATTAGTGTGATGTTTTCTGTAAAGTTGTGGGTAGTAGTTTAGACCTTCAGAAATAAGTATTCAATGCTGAAAGCAACTTTTTAGGCAAAAAAAAATTAAAAATTATTTAACTCAAAAAGTTTAGTTTTTGAAAAATTTTAATATTCTAAAATTTCAAAAAAACTGCATAACGTAAACTGAACTATGATGGTTGTTCGAGCATGGAGGAAACAAACTTAAAAAGGTAGTTCTCTAGAAAAATACTACCTATATAAACAATTTTCAGAAAAAAAGTAAAATTCTAAATTTTCAAGCGGAAATCCAAAATCAACTTTCCTTTTGCGTTTCAAGTTGAACGCGATATTCTTATCGATTTTTTCATGCAAATATGTTATTTCGATTTCTCGAAAAGTTCAATAGAAATTTGAAAAACACTTTTCTCTTGAACGATTTTTGCCTTTCTCCTAGAAAGGTATAGTAATCACTGGAAAAACCTAAGGTATAAAAGTGGCCGAATGTTTTA
>NC_073694.1:95076084-95226084 GCF_029784165.1 Wyeomyia smithii
TACTTTTGTATGGAAAAACATGGAAAAAATACCAAGTTGTTTTTGTCTCATATTGAAAGTACCCGCATTACAGTCCCACTGCATAGTGGTGCAAACTGCAAACATATAATTTTGCTCCAGATTAGTAAATATCGGATTATTTCAGGC
The DNA here is from genome assembly GCF_029784165.1 of Wyeomyia smithii. Classification (NCBI taxonomy): domain Eukaryota; kingdom Metazoa; phylum Arthropoda; class Insecta; order Diptera; family Culicidae; genus Wyeomyia; species Wyeomyia smithii. The sequence continues at coordinate 95,076,232 of NC_073694.1, forward strand.
TCATAGAAGTATGTCATTTAATTAACTTGACTAGTGTTGTTTTTCTGTAGTACAATCTACGTTGCCAATGATACTGCCGGTTGCTGGTTGAATTTATATGAGATGGGACAAAATATGCGAGTACTTTCGAAATGTACCCGCATATTTTGTCTCATTTTGTCTTTTTTTCAAGTTACATAACGTAAAACCAGTTCCATCCATGGTTTTTTGTTCTCAATGATAAACTTGTGCTGCCATGAAACTGTTATGGTCGTTGGTTCTGAATGTAATTGCTGGAAATCCGAAAATTCAAGGATAATATTAAATCACCGTTTTCTCAACATGTTGTTTTTCATTATGCGACAGTTATCCAGGTACCGGCAGTTATCTTAATTGACAAACAAAAATTAAGAGTTATTTTTTTTCTCATTTTCTTTTCGAAGAAATCCGAAGTTATAACAAAATTTCTGGTTTAAATTTCAGGATGGTGGAATGAAATGTAAATATTTTTTGAAGGTAAACTTTTATAAAAAAAAATCAAATTAAACATTTTGCAAAACATTCATGATCTCATGATTTTGGGTGGAGGCGGGCATCACACTTTCTGGACTAAAATGTCTACCCAAATAACTTGTTTTGAGAAAAAAAGAACTGAGAAATCCGATTTTGTAACCCTTTCCCGTTCACATGATTTAAAAATACTTTCGGGTTAATTTAAGCAAAATACTTTGTAGACCAATTAAAGTGAGTGTAAAATATTGCATTTTGAAGAAAAAAGTTAAATTTGAAATGGTGCTTCAGAGCATTTTTAAGCACAGCAGGGACTTTTTTATTCATGACTCAAAAGAAATATGTATTCAAAATATGGTTATTTTCAGCAAAAAAAACTAGAAATCTCTTTACAACAAATAAAAATAGCAAACCAATATATTCTACAAAAATGCAAGGTTTAGCAGAATGAACAAAATCTTAGAACATTTTGTTATTTAATTTGTTGTTGTATTTTGTTGTTTAAAAGTTATGGCCGAAAAATTAATTTTGAGGAGAGTTCCTCGTAAAACTCTGCTTCGTCATATCAGACGTACAGTTAGAAGATTACAGTGTTCAGCAATTCTTTTTCTCATATATTTTCCTACAACTTTGCTGAAGAAAGCAATCTATTTTGAAAATTAGAAAAAATAGTTTTTATATCTAACTATTAGGAGGATTGGTAAAAAAACCGAAAATGCCAAAAGAAAGGCCTTGTTATATGGAATAAACTTGCTGAAGACACTGGGTACATACAATCAATATTTCATAGTCGAATCTAAAACGATCACGGTTTTTTGAGTTTGGACCACTGTGGGTTGCTTTGAAAAAAATTTACTATTTAACTTTATTTTTTGCTAACCAAGATCAAGTGTTCATTAACAATTCACTCTGGCCCAAAAAGTTTAAAAAAATACACAGTTTGCCAAGTCAAACACGAGTGCAAAGTTCCATTTAAATCGAATAAAATTGACTTTCCCTAACAGAACCGCACAAAATAAGTATTACTTTGAGCCTGGTACACGAGAAAGTCTCACGAGCTCTGGCGCACGAGCTGTATCATGTATGTACAGTACAGGCGTCTCGCTCAATTCGTAGTGCGACGAAGCATCGCTTGCGCATCGCAATCCGAACCGAAAAAGAAGCGAAAGAGCAACCTGCAAATCGCATGTGACGTTGTCTCGTCTCGTCGCACGTACATGGAAATTCTACGAGCGAGAGAAAGATTTCTCTCGTCGCTTGAGAAAAAAGTACGTGCACAGGAAGTCTGATCGTAATTATCACCGTTTGTTGCGCCCACCTTAGCCAAAGTGTCCGCTTTCTCATTGCCCGAAATGGAACAATGAGAAGGTTTAAAATTAGTTTATTTGACACGGCACGATACATTTTCTGTTTTACTGAGCCGTATTAATTCTACGTTAGCAGGGAAAAGAGGGAGGCCTTTTATCTATTCTCGCGGCCGACTACGAGCTAGTGGGGATTTAAGGTGAGAGGAGGGAAATACAATTCTTGCTTAAAACTAATTAAGATATACGATCTATTTGTGTTTCGACTGGTGTTCTTCTTTGTTTTTTAAACATAGATTTAGGCTCTTCGTGTTCGTGTCTCCAGCGTCGTATACGGGTATTCTGACAAATAGACAAAAGAATATTAAATTTTAATGTCAGTCTTTTTCAAATAACAGTACAGTTGTACTGGAGATCACCGCTTCCCAGAATGTCTCTAACGGGTACGTTCGGTTGTTTTCCTCGGGCCCGAAGGGAATCTATAAGCTCGGACCTAACATCACAGAATTCGGCACACGACCAAACAACATGCTCGATGTCATGGTAGCCATCGCCACAAACGCAGTGATTACTGTCTACAAGCCCTATACGAAAGAGATGCGTGTTTAACGTGTAGTGATTGGACATAAGTCTGGACATCACGCGAATGAAGTCCCGACCTACATCCAACCCCTTGAACCATGCTTTCGTCGATACCTTAGGAAAAATGGAATGTAGCCACCGTCCCAGTTCATCTGAGTTCCATGATGATTGCCAACTGTTGAGTGTTCTCTGACGCAAAATGCTATAAAATTCATCATAAGCAATTGGTCTTTCATAAATATCGCCATCAATAGCACCCACCTTAGCTAGAGAGTCAGCCTTTTCATTACCCGGAATCGAGCAATGAGAAGGGACCCACGCTAAGGTAACCCGGTAATTTTTATCTGTTAAAGCACTTAAAAACCGCCGTATTTTCCCCAGAATATACGGGGTGTGCTTCACAGGCTTCATCGATCGCAGAGCCTCAATGGCACTGAGACTATCTGTGAAGATGAAGTAGTGGTCTATGGGTAGGGTTTCGATGATTCCAAGAGAGTACTGAATAGCAGCAAGTTCTGCGACGTACACGGAAGCAGGAGCATCGAGTTTGTAGGAGGCGGTAAAATTTTCGTAGAAAACACCGAAGCCAGTGGACTCATCTAGATTAGATCCGTCAGTGTAAAACCTTTTATCATAACTAACATGTTTAAACTTATTGGAAAAAATCTTAGGGATCTCTTGGGGTCGCAATTGATCCGGGATACCAGAAATGTCTTGTTTCATGGTGGTGTCGAAGAATATAGCATTATTAGAAGTATCTAAAAGTGCGACATTGGAGGAATCGTATGAAGAAGGATTAATATCTTGAGCCATATAGTCAAAATATAAAGTCATAAATCTGGATTGAGATTGAAGGTCGACCAACCTCTCGAAATTTTCAATTACTAATGGGTTCATAACTGTGCATCGAATTAGCAACCGGTAAGAGAGATTCCAAAAACGATGTTTCAACGGAAGAATACCCGCTAACGCTTCAAGACTCATCGTATGGGTCGACTGCATGCAACCCAAGGCAATACGCAAACAATATTGTATTCTTTCTAGTTTCAAAATATGCGTGTTCGCAGCGGAGCGAAAGCAGAAACAACCGTACTCAAGAACTGACAGTATTGTTGTTTGGTATAACCTCAGAAGGTCTCCTGGGTGGGATCCCCACCAATTAATCCTCTGTTTGCATTTTCGTGTCAGATACCTAATATGACAAGCCCAGGTGCATTTAGAGTCGAACCAGACCCCGAGATATTTAGCGACTAAAACCTGAGAGATCGTTTTACCCGTTAGTACGAGCTGCAGCTGAGCTGGGTTATGCTTCCTAGAAAAAACGACCAACTCAGTTTTCTCCGGAGAGAATTCGATACCCAGCTTAAGAGCCCATTCAGACAAATTGTCTAAGGTATCTTGCAATGGTCCTTGCAGATCGCTAGCCTCGCTACCAGTAATGGATACAACGCTATCGTCTGCAAGTTGCCTTAGCGTGCATGAATTTGCAAGACATTCATCGATGTCATTGACGTAAAAATTATATAAGAGAGGACTTAAACATGAGCCCTGGGGAAGGCCCATGTAACTAATTCGGGAAGTTGTCGAATCGCCATGTGAGAAATACATATGCTTTTCTGACAACAAATTGAGCAAAACGTTATTCAAATTTGGTGAAAGTCCCTGCGAATGAAGTTTCGCGCTTAAAACTTCTACAGAGACAGAGTCAAAAGCCTCCTTAATATCCAAGAACGCATAAGCCATTTGCTCTTTTCGAGCAAATGCGAGTTGAATTTCAGTAGAAAGCAACGCTAGGCAATCGTTCGTCCCTTTGCCCCGGCGAAAGCCAAATTGAGTATCTGAAAGTAAACCGTTTGTTTCGACCCATTTGTCTAACCGTAAGAGGATCATTTTCTCCATTAATTTCCGGAGGCAAGAGAGCATCACAATCGGCCTATATGATTTGTGATCAGAGGCAGGTTTCCCGGGTTTCCGAATAGCAATGACTTTTACCTCCCTCCAGTCATGCGGAACAATATTTAGCTCAAGAAACTTGTTGAACAAGTCCAACAAGCGTCTTTTTGCAGAGTCGGGTAGATTCTTCAACAGGTTGAATTTTATTCTATCTAACCCTGGAGCCTTATTGTTGCACGACAGGAGAGCCATTGAAAATTCCAACATCGAAAATGGAGGCTCTTCCGTAGTTACTATAAAGGCGTCGCGAAAGGTTTTCTGTTCCGGTACAGAGTCCGGACAGACCTTTTTGGCAAAATCAAGTATCCAGCGATCTGAATACTCCTCACTCTCATTCGAAACGTCACGGTTCCGCATGCGCCTGGCGGTATCCCAAAGAGTGCTCATCGCTGTTTCCCTCGACAACGCGTTTACGAACCGCCGCCAGTACCCGCGTTTTTTCGCCTTTACTAAGCTCTTCATCTGCCTGCCCAGTGCCTCGTACTTTCGTAGTAGGTTGACAGTGCCGTACTCCCGGTAGTCCTTATACGCCGCGGACCTTCGCGCGTACAGCTCAGAGCACTCTTTGTCCCACCATTTGTTGGGAGGGCGCTGTCTAATCGTTACCCCGGGTATCGGTTTCGTCTGAGCTTGAGTCACGGCGTCGATTATCAAGCCAGCTAAGAACGCATATTCTTCCTCCGGAGGAAGTTCCTCGTGAGTCTCGATAGATTCCGCTATAATAGACTCATAACGCTTCCAATCAATATTACGTGTAAGGTCGTAGGAAATATTGATTGGGTTCGGGGGAGTTGAACCATTAGCAATTGATATAACGATTGGAAGATGATCACTACCATGGGGATCGTTGATTACTTTCCACTGGCAATCTAACGCTAGTGATGTCGAGTAGAGGGATAGGTCAAGCACGCTTTCACGTGCTGGAGGATTAGGTACACGTGTCGCTTCCCCAGTATTCAAAAGAGTCATATTGAAGTCGTCGATCAAGTTACAAATTAAAGAAGATCGGATGTCGTCGTACAGCGACCCCCAAAGCGAACAGTGAGAGTTAAAATCTCCCAAAATCAAAAAAGGTGCAGGAAGCAATTCTGCTATATCAAGGAGTTGCTTCTGTTCAATCCGCGCGGATGGGGGAATATATAACGAAACAAGGCAAAGATCTTTTCCATTCATATTCGTTTGAATGGCAACAACTTCAATATTCGAAATCGAGGGGAGGTCGATTCTGAAAAAAGAATAGCACTTTTTGATCCCTAAAAGTACCCCTCCACCGTGTGAGTCTCGATCTCGACGAATGATGTTAAAATCGTGGAAATTAAGTTGGTCATTTGAATTGAGAAAAGTTTCACAGAGCGCGAACGCATCACAATTGTATGTGTTTATCAAATGTGAAAATAAATCAAATTTGGGGATGATACTTCTGCAGTTCCACTGTAACACAGTGACAAAATTCCTAACCTCTTTCGACGTATTAGTCATCGAAAGATACGATAGCTGAAATGAGGGGCCAAGTTGCTGCTAGTTGCTTCAAAAAGGTTTTCACTGTGGGGAGAAGGGCAAGAAGAATGTTTTGAAGGGGATCTGGTATGTTGAATGTTTTAAATATCCAGTCCACAATATCAGAGAATTTTATGAACCCTGTTTCTTTTATGTCTTCTGATCGAGAAATGGGTGCACGAGGGGTTTTTGGTGCCCCAGGAAGCGGTGGGTACTCCTGGTTTGATTTGAAATTAAAACCGGGGGGTACTTGCTTCGGTTTTCCTTCACCGCTTCCTTTTTGTGTTGTCTTATTGGTCATTCCGCTAGGGGTTATCTTACGACCTTTGCGAGAGAGATTAGGAGAGTTGAGCATTCTCCTCTTCCTAGATCCCTCTGGCAAGGCATAGGAACACCCTTCGACGGGATCGTCAGATGTACCCTCATCGGTTGGCAAAAAGGAAAAGATGTTTCCTGTCGAGGGTGGCTCAGCCCTCTTAAGCATTTCTGCAAAAGAGCGCTTTGATCGTTCCTTAAGGGAACGCTTAATTTTTTCCTCGCGCTGTTTGTACACGGGACATGCCGGAAGATCATGCCGAGTTCCCTCGCAATAAAGACACTTTTCAGTATCCCCACTGCAAGCGTTATCAGCATGATTGCCTCCGCACTTGCTACAGCGTGCCTTGTTGCAGCAGTAGGTGGCTGTGTGACCTAATTGCTTACAGTTTGGCAATGCATGACCCGCGGTACGAACAGGCGTACAGGTAGACGAACCCTGTCCAAGCGGACGTAGTTCGGCAGCGCGGATCCGGCGAATGTTACTCGGAAAGAATCTGAAGGGAGGAATTTCTTCTTCCCTTCTTTAATGGATACTGAATGCAATTGCTTGCAATCCAGTATCTTTACACTTTGCATCAAGGGGTTTTTAAAACAGCCAGCTCCATGACGCAAAATGTCATCGACAGTGAGATTCCCCTCGGTAATCACACCGTCGATTTCTACATCCTTGGCAGGGATGTACACGCGATACTCTCTCGTGAAGAGCTCGTAGCCAGCAATTTCGTTTGCTTGCTTCAAGCTACTCACGACAACTCGCAGTTTGTTCGGCCTCACCTTCGTAATCTCGGTTACGGCCGAAAAATGTTTTGCCAGGTCTTTGCCAATTTGAATAATATTCAATGGCTTCTTCATGGGCCGGAAATAAACGTAGGGACCGCCAGCGGCATCTGGGTAAGCTTTTACCCGTGTTGCCGGTACTCTTGGTACAGGACTTGGCAAAGGGGAGGGCACAGGGGAAGGTAGGGGTGAGCTGATGGGAGAAATTTCAATTTCTTCCCCGTTTGTTTCCACATCCAGGAAAAGTTGCACCTGCATGTCGTCCATTTTGCGGGAGCGTTACGCTCTACCGCACACAACCGATAAATATTCGAATATGGGGGGGGGGGGTTCAAGTAGTTGATATTAAATTTTAAAAACAATTTTTCAATCTACAATGGATCAAATAAAAAAAGACAGTAATACTAATACTAATAACAATAGTAATAATAATAATAATAATAATAATAATTATAGTAATAATAATAATAATAACAATAATAATATCAATATTAATATTAATAATAATATTATAACATAGTAATAATATTGATAATAGTGGTAAAAATTCTAAAGGTAATACTTCACCGAACGTCTAAGTCACGACCTCACGGCTGATAGTAGGATTAATCGAGCGTCTCAGCAGAACAAACAATGACGATCCAGCTTCGTGTTGTGACACAGTGGCCGTGTCCTACACGCGACCTTGTAGATGCCACTTGTAGTTGACTTCCACTCGCTCGATCGTATGGTGGTCCGTGCTGCTAGCGGGGTAACAGCGGTGCGGGAGAATTATTCTCGCTGATATATCAGCTGCGTATCGAATCACTGACGGGGTAGCCTGCCCCTACCAGTGTGCAGATGTTTCTGCCGATATATAACAGGCTATTGTTATCGCGCAGCACAAGAACTAATCGACAAAAAAAAACACCCGTACGATAACTCGTGTATTGTTATTTTGCGAACTCAAACGGAGATAAACAATTTGCGTCTAATCGAGACGAAAGCAAAACAACGAATGTCCATTATTTACTGTTAATAAATTAAAAAGCTCATTCTCATTGGCCTTCAATGAGCGAGCATTCCAATTCAATATTTTAATTGTTTTATTTAAAATCATTGTTAAATTTTAAATTAGAAACAATTTTAATAGTAAAATTTGTGCCTATTTGAATGGCTTCAAACATTGATTTTGTCTACAACATGGCGTCCATAAGATCGAACATTGCCTGTTGCAAAAAAGAAAGTTTACCTGCCGTAATAGGCCCCAGGCAGTTGACATTAGAAAAACCTAAATTAATCCAACTAGCAGTCAGACCCAGCCTTTCTCATTCAAACTTTTATTTGTAAAAATAGATTTACATGAACGCTTCAATCCAATAAATGTATATTCACTCTTTAGGTTCTGAAGTATTGATGTTGTAATCTATACATATAAAAATGTAGTCCGGTCTGTCTGTCTGTTTGATCCATATAGGCTCGAAAACTACCGAACCGTACGACGTGGAAATTTGTATGTAGGGGTTTTTGGTCCCGATAAAGGTTCCTATGATAGTTTGAGACCCCTCCCTCTTCTGGAAAGGAGGGGTCCAATACAAATGAAACATACATTTCTGCACAACTCAAGAACAAACCAAGCAAATGAAACCGAATTTGGCATGTGGATGTTTTAAAGGGTAATAAATATGTCCATAATGGTTCGACGCCCCTCCCTCTTATGGAAGCACATGTTTCTGCACAAATTTCTGCGCATCTCGCGAACTAATCAACTAAATGGAACCATATTTGGCAGGTGAATGTTTTTAGTTGTAACAAATAGGTTCCATAATCGACCTCAGGCAACATTTTGGATATTGTTTTTGGCACATTTTGCATGTGTAGGATAAGTACAACGATACACCGTGCCCCAGTGCTGAGTAGAGAAAATTTCTAGTTCAAAAAGATCCTCGACATCGCTAACCACAGAGCCACGGGGACCACAAGAAAGATACACAGGAGCTATATTCGACCACAGATACCATTTTGAATTCTAATATGGCGACTTCCGGCTACGGAAAACCTGCGGCAAACGACCAAATACCACCCAATATGGGTATTTTCGGAATCGTAATGATGCACTGGAGCCACAAATCGACCTCAGACACCATTATGAATTGTAGGATTTTGGTAAACTCCTTAACATTTGAATCGAATACTTATCCGGCGGAACGAGGGTTTTCTTTTCTTAGCGGTGACGGAGTTGACGAAAGTCAAAACCGTTCGCAATGATAAAACCTCTTATGCTTAAAGCTATTCCGGTGAGACGAACTGGAGTAGACCAGTCGCTGCGGAATGCTCATTGATTAATTCTATCTCTTTATTGAAAATCATTCGCTTTTATAGGCAAATTCAATTGCCAAAATATTTAATTCTATGTGTTACATGTGTGGCCAGCTTGGGCCCCTACTGGAAACAGCTGGAGAGTCGAGCATTAACATTGCAACGCTGCATTTTGCGTGCTGTATGAATCAGGCACCAAACGTTGCGGTACACTCGGCATGGCATGGTAGCGAGTGTGCTGTAACGCTAAGGCTTTCAGTAAGTAACGGAACTTACTTGCGCGGGTCAGTGGTTTGAATCGAAATTTGTTTGTTTATGGTTTACGGTGCCGTACAAAAGAGTTGGTATACGACACCATCCCTCTTTACGAGAGCATTTTTATGAAAAATGAAATTGCTCTAAAAAAACTAAACGTCTTTCTCCAGTTGTTTCTCACAAATTTTGATACATAAAAATTGTTTGTTTTTTTTCTGTAATAATTTTGTTTATAAACTGGTATGAATAACGTAATTTATTGACATAATGATACAAAATAACATCTCTTTTTTGCTTCTTCTTGGAACTGTTGTACATACTGTTTTCTTGAATTTGATTTTTGTAATAGAAACCTAAATTAATCCACCTAGCGGTCAGACTCAGCCTTTCTCATTCAAACTTATTATTTGTAGAAATAGATTTACATGAATGCTTAAATCCAATAAATGTTTATCCACTCTTTGGGTTCTAAAATATTGATGTTGTAATTAAAGTATAAAATATGAAATTTGACGTAATGTTAGTACTTAAGAAATAGCGAAATAAAAGCAATGACTCTTAATTTCGAACAATTTAATCACCAGCGATGCCAGGAACGTTCAGATAGTACGATACCACATTTAAATCATGTTGAGGCCATATATATTGATCGAAGCAGGTAAAGTGTTGAATAGTCTTTGAAGTTCTTTTCTTTCTAAAATTTTTAAACAGCATATCAAATTGTTACGAAGTTTGTTATCTGTAAGTTTGAGAGATGACTCATTTGTATGACACTAGTTATGTTCAAATAAGTCGTGTAATACTTGAGATAATAGACTTTCGTTGTTTTACAAATTAAAACATAACGCTTGCTTAAGTTTGATTACAATCAAATGAAAAGGTAACGTATGGGGCAGCCAAACTTTGAAACCACGTGTTCAATCATAATTCATCAGTTAACCCTTAACTAGCCCGTTCATCTGATATCAATATTGTCAAATCGGTTGTGATTTTCACATTCGATACATTACAGACGAAGTTACAGTCCGATTACTGCAAAATTCAATAGGGTGTTATGAGGTAGGTAGACATTTTATTTGATACTAATTCTGTGGAAATCGGGTCAACCATCTCTGAGAAATATGAGTGAGTCCAAGTAAGTTGTCTTGGAATAAGTTTCTTTTCATAGCTGGATTTCACATTTTTAAACATAACAGGCAAAGTAATAATCCGTTTGTAAAAAAAATCATTAGGGTCTTATGGGGCAACAAGACCTTTCATGTGACACTAATTTTATAAAAATAGGGCCAGCCATCTCTGAGAAACATGAGTGAGATTAAATAGTCTCCAGAACCCGTTTCTTTCCATAACTTCTGAACCACATGTTCAATCTTCATAAAATTCAAAAGTTAAAGGTTTTTAAGGTAGCCCGTTCATTTGAAACTAATTTCAATCAAATTAGATGTGTGGTTTCTGAGATATTGATGTTTCGTGATTTTTACACTTTGATACATAACCTCTAAACTAGAAATCAGATTACAATAAAATTCAATTGGGTCTTATAGGGCAACTAGACCTTTCATTTGCAATTAATTTCATTGAAATCTGTTCGGTCAGACCATCTCTGAGAATAGTGAGTGCGAAAAAAGGTGCACATACACACGTACACACCCACACACAAACATGTACACCTATACATGCTTATATGCAGAAAACGCTCGATTCGTCTAACTGAGTCGAGTAGTATATGACATTCGGCCATTTGGATCACTTTTCTGCCTTTTAATTAGCCAGTGATCGTTAGGAGGAAGTCAATATGTTTACTTTCATTATGTGATTTCACATTTTCATGAAGAACGGACAAAGTTACAATCCGATTGCAATGAAATTCAATAGCAACCTATGGGGCAACTAGACCTTTCATTTGACACTAATTTTGTGAAAATCGGTTCAGCCATCTCTGAGAAAAATGAGTGAGTTTAAACAACCTCAGGATAACTTTTCTTTACATAACTTTTGAACCATATGTTCAATCATTAAGAAATTCAAAAGTTAAGGGTTCTGGAGACAGCCCGATCATTTGAAACCAATTTAATTAAAATCGGTTGTGTGGTTTCTGAGATATTGATGTTTCGTGATTTTTACATTTTGATACATAACCTCTAAACTAAAAATCCGATTGAAATTCAATAGCAACCTATGGCGCAACTAGACCTTTCATTTGCAATTAATTTTATGAAAATCGGTCCAGCCATCTCTGAGAAAAGTGAGTGAGAAAAAAAAGTTGCACATACATACACACACACACACATACACACATACATACATACATACAGAAAATGCTCAGTTCGTCGAAAGGGGTCGAGTGGTATATGATATTCGGCCATTGGGACCACTTTTATACCTTTGGTTTTTCCAGTGATTGCTATACCTTTCTAGGAGAAAGGCAAAAAGGATTTGGTTTTGTTTTGATTAGTTATAGTTCGTCTTGTAGTGAGGATTTTGGTGTGTTTTTAAATGAATTGTGATTTGACTGATGTAGGGTTGATATTTTTAAATTCTAGTTGTTATTTATGATTGCTTAATATAATTGGTGTTAAGGGTTCAATATATTTTTCATATCAAACGCTAAAAAAAACTTGATTTGTAAATCGAAGTTTTGTTAGTCTATTATTTATTTTAATTTCGGAAAGGCAAACTCTTGTGTCTGACTTTCGCTCTAACATTTTTGCCTTTCTCCTAGAAAGGTATAGCAATCACTTGCAAAACCGAAAGTATAAAAGTGCTCCAAAGGGCCGAATGGCATATATCACTCGACTCAGCTCGACAAGCTGAGAATTTTCTGTATGTGTGTGTGTGTGTGTATGTATGTGTGTGTGTGTGTGTGTGTGTGTGTGTGTGTGTGTGTGTGTTTATGTGCAGATTTTTATTCTCACTCACTTTTCTTAAAGATGGCTGGACCAATTTTTATGAAATTAATTGAAAATAAAAGGTCTCGTTGTCCCATAAGACCCTATCAAATTTCATTGTAATCGGATTTTTAGTTTAGAGGTTATGTATCAAAATGTAAAAATCATGAAACATCAGTATCTCAAAAACTACACAGCCGATTTGAACAAAATTGATTTCAAATGAACGGGCTACCTGAGATACCCTTAACTTTTGAATTTCAAAAAGATTGAACTTGTGGTTCAAAAGTTATGACAAGAAACGTGTTTTGAAGACTACTTAATCTCACTCATGTTTCTCAGAGATGGCTGAACCGATTTTCATAAAATCAGTGTCAAATGGAAGGTCCAGTTGCCCCATAAAACCCTATTGATATGTTTTGCACTCAGACTATTACTTTGCCTGTTATGTTTAAAAATGTGAAATCCAGCTATGAAATGGAACATATTCCGAAGACTACTTGGACTCACTCACTTTTCTCAGAGATGGCGGACCCGATTTCTACAAAATTAGTGTCAACTAATAAGTCTAGCTGCCTCTTAACACCCTATTGAATTTTACTGTAATCGGACTGTAACTTCGTCTGTAAAGTACCAAAATGTGAAAATCACGAAACTTCATTATCTTAGAAACTACACAACCGATTTGATCAATATTATTATCAGATGAGCAGGCTAGTTAAGGGTTAACTGATGAATTATGATTGAACACGTGGTTTCAAAGTTTCGCTGCCCTATACGTTCCCATTTCATTTGATTATTCCACTTAAGCCACCGTTATGTATTAAATTGTTAATAAAACAACGAAAGTCTATTATTTCAAAGATTACATGACTTATTTGAACATAACTAGTGTCTTACGAACGAGTCATCTCTCAAACTTTTAAATAACAAGCTTCATAACAATTTGATATGTGGCTCAAAAGTTATGAAAAGAGAAGAAATTCAAAGGCTTTTTAAAACTATACCTGCTTTGATTGATATATGCGGTCTCCACATAATGTAAATGTAGTTTTGTACTATTTAAACATTCCAAATTCATTGATTCGTTGCGATGTGTCTAAAGTCTGCAAATGCACAACGAATCGACCATAGGATATGATCAAAGTCAAAAGACAAATTGTTTGAAATGATTGGTTTTATCGAAATGACAACATCCTCGACTTTTGGCTTCTGTACATCGCCTGTAATTCTGAATATATTCATATTGGGTGGTATTCGGTCATTTTCAGCAAATTTTCTGGCATCAATCTGTCACCGGAAATACTCATATTGCGAGGTATTTATTATTTTGGTTGTTTTCCACAAACTAAAAGTGGTCGTCTTTAAATTCAAAATGGTGTCAAGGGTCAATGTTTGGTTTCTATGCATCATCTCGATTACGGAAATATCCATGTTGAGTATTATTTGGTCATTTTCGACTGTTTCCTATAAGTTGCCATTTAGCGATTCAAAATGGTGCCTGAGGTCAATTGTTAGCTCCTTGCATCATTCTGGTTCCAGAGATACTCATATTGGATGGTATTTGGTTATTTTAGGCTGTTTTTCACAAACCGGAAGTCGCCATCTTGGATTTCAAAATGGTATTTAGGATACTGGTTAAAGAAAAACTCATATTGGGTGATATTGGTCACTTTGGACTGTTTTTCAGAAACCGAAAGCCGTCATTTTGAACATTAAAATTGCCTGTGAAATCAATTTTTGTCATCTGGGCGTAATTCTGGTTCCGAAAACATTCATATTGAATGGTATTTGGTCATTTCCGGCTGTTTGCCACACACCGGAAGTCACCATCTTAAAATTCGAGATTGTGTCTGTGATCATTTTTTAGCTTCTGTGCATCTTTCTGGTTCCAGAAATACTAATATTTAATGGGAATCGTCCATTTCAGGCTGTTTTCCAGAGACCGATAGTTGCCATCTTACAATTCAAAATGTTGTCTGAAGTCGACTTGTGGCTCCAGTGCATCATTACGGTTCCGGAAATACCCATATTAGGTGATATTTGGTCATTTTCTGCTGTTTTCAGAAACCGGAAGTCGCCATCTTAGAATTTGAAATGCTATCTGTGGTCGATTTTAGCTCCTGTGTATTATTCCAGATCCGGATATTGTTATATTGGGTGGAAATCGACCATTTTCGGCTGTTTTCCAGAAACCGGAAGTCGCCATCTTACAATCCAAAATGTTGTCTGAGGTCGATTATGGAACATATTTGTTACCACTAAGAACATTCACCTGCCAATATGGTTCCATTTAGTTGATTAGTTCGCGAGATGTGCAAGAATTTGTAAAGAAACATGTACTTCCAGAAGAACGGAAGGGCGTCAAACCATTATGGACATATTTGTTACCTCTAAAAACATTCACATACCAAATTTGGTTGTATTTTCTTGATTGGTTCTTTAGCTGTGCGAAATTTGTGTTTCATTTTCATGGGATCCCTCCCTTATAGAAGAGGGAGTCGGGTTTCAAACCATTTTGTACATATTTGTTACCACTGAAAACATTTACCTGCCAAATTTTGTTCCATTTGGTTGATTAGTTCTCGAGATGTTCACAAATTTGTGTTTCATCCAACTATTATGGACATATTAGATACCCCTTAAAACATCCACTTGCCAAATTCGGTTTCATTTGTTTGGTATGCTCTTGAGTTGTACAGTAATTTATGATTCATTTGTATGGGACCCCTCCCTTCCAGAAGAGGGAGGGGTCTCAAACTATCATAGGAACCTTTGTCGGCACCAAAAACCCCTACATACAAATTTTCACGTCGATCGGTTCGGTAGTTTTCGGGCCTATATGGATCAGACAGACAGACAGACTTGACTGCATTTTTATATGTAAAGGAGATTACAACATCAATATTTTAGAACCTCAAGAGTGAATATGCATTTATTGGATTGAAGCGTTCATGTAAATCTATTTTTACAAATAAAAAATTGAATGAGAAAGGCTGGGTCTGACCGCTAGGTGGATTGATTTAGGTTTTATGCATGTTTATTTACTTTTACATGCCTATATATTCATAAAAAATAAAATTCATTATTCTTGCATCTCGACGTCCTTCTGGCTAATAAAGCGTGCCAGGCATCCGGAAAAAATAATATAATGGAAATTCGAATACTGGTTTCTAGACGCTAGAGTCTGAACCTTCTATGTAGCTTCTTGCTACTCCCGGGCATCCGGTAACCTTCTTGGATTCCAGGCATCTGGGGTACAATAAAAAACATTCAAACCACCCAGGCATTCTAATATTCTTCTTATTTTCTATACTCGTGCTTAACACAAGTAGGACGACACGAATGTTACGCCACTTTGAAAGAAATTAGGAGAGACTTATTCTATACTTTTGCTAAGGATTTTAAGCCTTTTCACTTAGCATCAGTAGGACAATGACACAAATGTTGCGTCTTTTTGAAATTAGTTTATTAGATGAGCAACTACTTGACATCCATTTTCTTAGATAAACAAATTTTTGAAATTCGATATCCATATATCAACTAAATACTTATCAGGTAATAAAATTAATTATCAACATGTGCTAAAATCTAAAGTTGATCAGACTCAAGATTGTCAGCTTATTTTGTTGTTTGGAGTCCATGGACTGATAGTCGCATGTTCTCGTGACAAAAAGAAAAAAATATTTTGTGCTTTTAATAGATGCAGTCGAAAAAAATAAATATATTTTTTTTTGGGTTAATATTATTTTTAATTTGTTTATCTATTTTTCCACATTATAATGTATTAAAGATATAATGGTTACTTAAAAGACTTAGTTTTAATTGTGGATAAGATATGTTCATTATTTACAACTATAATTAAATTTTTTTTGTTGTTTAAATTGTTTATTGTAATTTTGTTATGGTTATTGAAAAATTGATTTGGGTAGATATTGCAAATCTCATTTCCAGTCATGTCACTTTGACTTGGATGAAATTTGAAATATATGTGTCTTGCCTGTTAGTAACAATTGTCTGGAATCGTCGACCTTCCTGATCAGTTGTTACTACATGGCTAGAAAATGATTTTGAATTTATATGGCTGGTTAATTTGCATGTTGTTGTTTGATAAAAAATATTTTTATATTGTTTCTAAAAGTTGGTTTTTTGTGAAATTGTGAAGTTAAATGGTCCGATTATAATTTTATATATTTAGATTTGGCATGTTGTTGGGTATCTATTAATGGGGGTTTAGTAAACACAACCTATTATTTTACCACCCAGTTTCCTTTCATAGGCTGTGTGGTGCGTCATTATGCCTTTGTGAGTAGATATCAGGAGGTTTCCGGTTGGTGTTGGCATGAATTTTAACGCGTATTTGTGTAACTCATTATGTCTGGTTGATTATTTGCCTGATAGTGTTATGAATCCGGAGGCGTTTCTCGTTGCCTTCAGGGTTATTAAATTTTTATTTATTTTTATGATTTTTATTAGCTTTTCCTTTTCCAGCGCATTTGCTAGCGATTCGATTTCTTTGGTATTTTTGAATGTTATTGTTGAATGTTATATATAAACAGGGTTTTCCCTGTTTTTCTCTAATTGAGTCAGTACGGCGAGTATTGCGGAGAGACCTATTTTGCTAAATTATTTTAAAGGTATTTTATTTAATATTTATATGTATAGTTTTGTTTTAACTAAATATTGTCTTGTTATAGTTTTGTCTGTTTCTCATACTACCCTTTTTGAATGAATAATAAAATGATATTTCGTAAAATTTGAATATTTTAGTGAAATATCAAATATAAAATTTTTGTAAATTTATTTTTTTTTTTAACTTTGAAATGACAGCTTTGCTATTGCTATTTCTTTATGGCTAATGGATAATTCTTATAGCCTTTGTTTCGTCATTTAGTACAAAAAAAAATTTCTACTTAACATAGTTGTTGCTGTTCTTTATGCTGCAGCATGTTGTGGTTTCTTGGTGTTTGTTGTTTATCTGTTTGGTGCTGTAGATGATGTTACTGCTGCTGTTGTTTGATGACGCTGCTTCTGCTGTTGCTGTCTGCCGTTGATGGTATCGTATTCTTCTTGCTGGGTTTCTTTTGGTGCTTTTTAGCCGTCTGGCAAGTTCCTGTATGCGGTGTTTGTCAAGCACTTGTCGAATTCCCCACTGTTGCTGTGTTGATTGGCTTGCTCGTTGATGATTTTGTGGTTGCTGTTGTGGAAATAGCTTTTGATCGACTAGTAGAGGCTACTGGTGCTGTCGATTGTTCTGTTGCAAATGCTGTCGCATTGTTGCTGCTTTCTTTTATGTAAACACTGTTTATCTCTTAAATGGGCGAGATAGATGCCCTTAATGTTCTTAAGCACTGTTCATAGTGAAACTGTTCTAACGCCTTCTTCACTTAACTCACTTAGGCGGTGTTTTTCTGTTTAATTTAGTCAATCAAGTTTGATGACGACATTCGCTAATGCTGAATTCGTTTTCACGTTCCGCTGCACTACACTTGGTTTGTTTGCCATTTTAGTTCATCAGCACATTTTAGTTTACTGTTGAAAGTTCTAGTAACTAATACCACTCTAATTCGTCTTCTCTCGGTCGGGGACTGGCATTTCTCTTCTCTTGGTCGGGGAAAGATCGCGTTCACTGTTTTCACTATCGCGAACTTCTGCAATCTGAAGATTGCAAGTTATTTCTCACGGTCGCCATTTGGTAAACTCCTTAACATTTGAATCGAATACTTATCCGGTGGAACGAGGGTTTTCTTTTCTTAGCGGTGACGGAGTTGACGAAAGTCAAAACCGTTCGCAATGATGAAACCCAGTGGTGGGCACCGCTAACCGAAAACTTAGCGACGCTAATCGTTAAGTCGCTAACCGGAAAATTTAGCTCGATAATCGCTAAACGCTAAACCTACATTAGCGGAAATTTCGCTAATCGCTAATTGCTAACTTTTTAATATGTAAATAGTCATATCGCTATATTTATTGCTCGTGTTTTGTAAGATTTGGACCACTTTGATTTGTTTTGGTTAAACAAACGAGAACAATTACTTTTTAAAGCTATTTACAGTAAGAGGTTCACGAAACGGTATTCATATTTGATTTTGTAAAAACAAGAATAACAAAAGTTATTTAGCTTGCATTGAAAATAGATACTCTTAGGAATGTTTTCATAAAAATTCAATTGTTATCTGAATCGAAAAAGTAGAACACAAAGTTGTCATAATTCCAAGCGCATTGCAATTTACCAAAGTTCTTGGTGTGGCGAAAAATTCAATCTAGACCTTGTGCTTGTTCTTCAAAATATTCCTGTGGCTTGTACGATAACTGGAACTCCATTCTAAGGTAAAAAAAAACTGACAAAAGTAACTTTCGCAATAAAGTATGTTCATCTTTCGAAGCAATTTACGTACGCCATCAGCAATTCACAGTTTTTCTAAATATTTCTATTGTAGCTTCTCTACCAAATTCAGCGAATTAGCGATTAGCGTTTCGAAGGCCAAAATTTTAGCGACGCTAACAGTTTCGCTAACCAGCTCAAAAATTAGCGAAATCGCTAAATCGCTAACTGAATTTTAGCGTCGCTAATTAGCGAACTAGCGAGTTAGCGGAATGGTGCCCACCACTGATGAAACCTCTTATGCTTAAAGCTATTCCGGTGAGACGAACTGGAGTAGACCAGTCGCTGCGGAATGCTCATTGATTAATTCTATCTCTTTATTGAAAATCATTCATTTTTATAGGCAAATTCAATTGCCAAAATATTTAATTCTATGTGTTACATGTGTGGCCAGCTTGGGCCCCTACTGGAAACAGCTGGAGAGTCGAGCATTAAAATTGCAACGCTGTATTTTGCGTGCTGTATGAATCAGGCACCAAACGTTGCGGTACACTCGGCATGGCATGGTAGCGAGTGTGCTGTAACGCTTAGGCTTTCAGTAAGTAACGGAACTTACTTGCGCGGGTCAGTGGTTTGAATCGAAATTTGTTTGTTTATGGTTTACGGTGCCGTACAAAAGAGTTGGTATACGACAGGATGGCAACTTGTGGTTTTTGGAAAACAGCCAAAAATGGCCGATTTCCGTCTAACATGAGTATTTCCGGATCTAGAATGATACACAGCAGCTGAAATCGAAAATGATCAAATTACACCCAATATGGGTGTTTTTTCAACCAGAATGACGCTCAGAGGCTAGAAATTATATTAAACACCATTTTGAAATCCAAGATGGCGACTTCCGGTTTGTGAAAAACAGCCTAAAATAACCAAACACCATCCAATATGAGTATCTCTGGAACCAGAATGATGCAATGAGCTAACAATTGACCTCAGGCACCATTTTAAATCGCTAAATGGCAACTTATAGGAAACAGTCGAAAATGACCAAATAATAGTCAACATGGATATTTCCGTAATCGAGATGATGCATAGAAACCAAAAATTGACCCTTGACACCATTCTGAATTTAAAGACGACCACTGTTAGTTTCTGGAAAACAACCAAAATAACTAAATACCTCCCAATATGGGTATTTCCGGTGTTGGATTGATGCCAGAAAATCTGCTGAAAATGACCGAATACCACCCAATATGAATATATTCAGAATTAGGGCGATGTACAGAAGCCAAAAGTCGAGGATGTTGTCATTTCGATTAAACCAATAAAACCGATAAACCAAACGATTTGTCTTTTGACTTTGATCATATCCTATGGCCGATTCGTCGTGCATTTGCAGACTTTGAACACATCGCAAGGAATCAATGACTTTGGAACATAGGCGTAGCCAGAGGGGTGTTGAGGGATGTTGACATTGGTGCAGAATTTTGTTTTCAAAAATTCTAATAGCACAAAACGACATCTATAGCCCATAGAAACATCTGTGTAAAGTAACAGCAAGATCAAAAATAATTGATTGAAATGCTTGCGCTATGTTGTGTGTAATTGCACAGGTTTTTCAGTTGATCCACCAAGGATATTTCAGCGGCAAAAGTACCGGGCAAATCCGCCTGCATCAACTAGCTTGGAGTATTGGAACCGAGCTTTGACAATTCCTTACCTTGATTCTCTTGTAACCTCACTGGAAACACGGTCCGATGAAGATAGTGCACCTGCCTACGCGTTGTCCTTGCTGCATCTCGCTAACGTAATACGCATGTAGTTGGAAGAGTTCAAGCGCAAAACCGAAAATTTCGTAATTTTTTATGAAGTTGACAATTTTGTTGGAGAGGTGGAAGCTTTGAGAGCAGACCATAAGAACTTGGGAGAGTTGGATCTTATAGACCTGTTAGCTAAAGCCCGTTCTTTCTTCCCTGCGACTGAGAAAGCAATTAAAATTGCACTTGCTCTACCATGGAAACATGCACGATTGAACGCTCGTTCAGCACGTTACGTCGGGTGAAAACCTGGCTGAGGTCAACAATATTTGAACAGCGGTTGCTCTCTGCTTGCTGAGTGTTCATCGGCAGATGGTCAACAACAATCGTGAAAAGGTGATAGGATGTAGTTGAGATAGCGGCTGTGCGAATGGGTGTCCAGCGTCCGGAGAAGTAAACGTACCTTCGTCGCATCATTCAGCGAAACTCGACAAAACTCGATGATGTCCGTAGAGAGGGACTCCAAAATCTGCTCCGGGTTTTGATACTGACGCTGCTGCTGCTGGACCGCTGTCCGCTGTAAAATTTTGGCCATCTTGTGAATCATATCTTGAATTCCCGGTTGCAGCTGCTGATCAACTCCATCTTCTGCCATGTTCGTGGATTCTTGAGATCCTCGTCGCCAAAACAATATGTTCAAAGGTTTAAATGAACTTAAGAGTTTTTAGTAAAGAACATCTATTTATATTCGAGGTTGGACAAAGAATACTCAAATTTTCAACTGAAGGACAACTTTTCACTGGTTGCCTTGATGTAACAATTACTAAAGACTAGTATTTATTTCAATGTTTCAAAACTCACTAAAGTCGCAGGGGATACGTGCCGCGTAAACTCTGGAATCCGCGTAAAAAAAACGCGTAAATTTCAAAATCCGCGGGGGATACGTGCCGCGTAAAAAACGCGTAAATTCTGGAATCCGCGTAAAAAAACGCGTAAATTTCGAAATCCGCGTAAAATCCGGAATCCACATAAAAACAACCGCGTAAAAAGCGACCATTTTTTTACTTCTAAAATTTTGAAGAGCTTGCCCCCTCCCCCCACTATTTGAAATTCTGGCTACGCCCATCTTTGAATTTCTTTTCTTTCCATAACTTTTGAGCCACATATCAAATTGTTATGATGTTTGTTATTTGTAAGTTTGAGAGATGACTCGTTCGTATGACACTAGTTATGTTCAAATAAGTCATGTGAAATAATAGACTTTCATTGTTTTATTAACAATTTAATACATAACGGTGGCTTAAGTTCAATTATAATCAAATGAAATGGGAACGTATAAGGCAGACAAACTTTGAAACCACGTGTTCAATCATAATTCATCAGTTAACCCTTAACTAGCCCGCTCATCTGATAATAATATTGATCAAATCGGTTGTGTAGTTTTTGAGTTAATGAAGTTTCGTGATTTTCACATTTTGGTACTTTACAGGCGAAGTTAAGTCCGATCACAGTAAAATTCAAAAGGGTGTTACGAAGCAGCTAGACTTATTAGTTGACACTAATTTTGTGGAAATCGGGTCAGCCATCTCTGAGAAAAGTGAGTTTAAGTAGTCTTTGGAATATGTTCCTTTTCATAGCTGGATTTCACATTTTTAAACATAACAGGCAAAGTAATAGTCTGATTGCAAAACAAATCAATAGGGTCTCATGGGGCAACTAGACTTTCCATTTGACACTGATTTTATGAAAATCGGTTCAGCCATCTCTGAGAAACATGAGTGAGATTAAGTAGTCTTCAAAACACGTTTCTTGTCATAACTTTTGAACCACAAGTTCAATCTTTATGAAATTCAAAAGTTAAGAGTTTTTCAGGTAGCCCGTTCAAATCGGTTGCGATTATGATGTTTCATGGTTTTTACATTTTGAAACATAACCTCTAAACTAAAAATCCGATTACAATGAAATTTAATAGGGTCTTATGGGACCAAGAGACCTTTCATTTGCAATTAATTTCATGAAAATCGGTCTAGCCATCTCTGAGAAAAGTGAGTGAGAATATAAATCTGCACATATACACACACACACACACACACACACACACACACACACATACACACACACACATTCCAGTTCCAGTTCTCTGACTGTTATCGCCTCGTGATTTTTGTTTCATTAGAATTACTTGGGTAGGGGCTATGCCAAGTAATTCTGTTAAAGTAAGTTTGATCTCATCAACGGTTTGATCGTTGGTGAGACCTTTCAATACGACCTTGAACGGCTTGGCGCTCTTCGTGTCATATGTAAAAAAATTATACATCTTTTCAGTTAAATACTGAATAAGACGATTACGACCCTTTATAGAGTCGGCTAATAAGCGGCATTCGCCTCTACGACCAATTTGATAGGTAACTTTTTTCCGTCTAGCCATTTCAGGTGATACGAAAAAAGTTAAAACGAATGTTAAATTCAAAAGTAGGTAGTCTTG
Organism: Wyeomyia smithii; assembly: GCF_029784165.1. Taxonomy (NCBI): domain Eukaryota; kingdom Metazoa; phylum Arthropoda; class Insecta; order Diptera; family Culicidae; genus Wyeomyia; species Wyeomyia smithii. The sequence continues at coordinate 95,099,157 of NC_073694.1, forward strand.
AGAAAGACTGATGTTAAATAACTTTCAGGTAGCCTTTAAAAGACACACTGACAACACACAAACTTTGAAGCTCTAGGCAGTCAAAGACCAGTCCACAAGCAACCGAAAAAACGTCTGATCTGCAGGACAGTTCAAGACGCACTGGGTACGCAAGTGTTAATTTCATGAAAATCGGTCCAACCGTCTCTGAGAAAATCGAGTGAAATTGGGAGAGCGTTGCACACACATACACACACCCACACACACACACAAACCCACACACACCCACACTCACACATACACCCACATACACACATACACATATACATACACACACATACACACATACACACATATATACACACACACACACACACACACACACACACACATAAAAATGCTCAGCTCGTCGAAATGAGTCGAGTGAAATACGACATCCTGCCCTTTGGAGCACTTTTATACCTATAGCTTTTGCAGTGATTGCTATACCTTTCTAGGAGAAGGGCAAAAAATTGATTCGGCTGATTCTAAGAACAATGAGTGAGTTTCAAAGCCTCCGGAACACGTTTCCTTTAAAAACTTTTAAACCACTTTTTTAATCATTAGTTAAATATTTTCAAGACATCTCGTTCAGTTGACACCAGTTTTGTTTAAATTGGTTGTGTAGTTTTTGAGATAATGAAGTTTCGTGATATTCACATTTTGAAACACGGTACCTAATCTAAAAATTCGATTATAATGAATTTCAATAGGGTGTTATAAGGCCACTAGACCTTTCATTTGCAACTGATTTTGTGAAAATCAGTTTCACCATCTCTGAGAAAAATGAGTGAGTTTAAGCAGGCTTTGTTATAACCTTGCTTTTATAACGCGACTTCACATTTTTATAAATAACGGACAAAGTTACCAACCGATTAAAAGGAAAGTCAATAGCAACCTATGAAACAACTAGACCTTCGTTCGAGACTAATTTTGTGAAAATTGGTCCAGCCATCCCTGAGAAAAATGAGTGAGTTTGAACAGCCTCTGGTAAACATTTCTTTACATAACTTTTGAAACATATGTTTAATCATTATGAAATTTATAAGATGGGCAATTCTCGCTGAAACCAGGCCACTAGTGTCACGAGGTCTTTGAAAATTGTTTTTTTATTTTGGTAATCGAACCAATCGAACCAAAGTAGTCCATCTATGGCAGTTCTACCCTATCCAAATAAGTTGTTTATAAAGACCTATTTAAAACATGTACTTTGCGCATACTCAACGATGTGCGTTCAGTGTGCGCTGTGTGGCAAGCAGCGCTTGCTGCTATATCGATCGCGCGACGCGCGTAGGAAATGTTAAAACTCGGTATAGAAAATTGGCTCGACGGCCATGTTTCTTTCGAGACACACCTGATTTTTTAAATGTATCTTGTAGGATTTTTTCTCAGCTTTCCAATGGTTGTCTCAGAATTAATATCGGTGGTTGCCAACCTGTTCAAAAACGCGTTTTAATGATAAAATTCAAAATGGTGGTGAAACCAAGATGGCGGTCAAACTTTTGAATACTCCACATGAAAGCCCTAGATGTTTTCTGTATAATGAAATGCTGTTTGTAGAGGGTTTTGAAACAAATATTTGAAATATAGCTCGATAAAAATATTCGATTTTAATTTTTCTCAATATTTGTTCACCCCTTGGCGAACAAGGGGTCCACCAAATGGAACAAATTTATGTGCAGTTATTATTTTTTACTGCGTTTAATTGAACTAAAATAAAAAGAACATTTCTCAAAGACCTCGTGTCACTAGTGGCCTGGTTTCAGCGAGAATTGCCCAGATAAGGGTTTTGGAGATAACCCGTTCATTTGACATCAGTTTTATTAAAATCGGTTGTGTAGTTTCTAAGATATTGATGTTTCGTGATTTTTTCATTCTAAACTAAAAATCCAATTACAATGAAATTCAGTAGCAACCTATGTAGCAACTAGACCTTTCATTTTGCAATTAATTTCATGAAAATCCGTCCAACCATCTTTGAGAAAAGTAAGGGAGAAAAAAAAGTTGCACATACACACACATACATGCATACAGAAAATGCTCAGCTCGTCGAACTGAGCCGAGTGATATACGACTTTCGGCCTTCAAGAGCATTTTCATGCCTCTGGTTTTTGCAGTGATTGTTATAATTCGGCAAAAATGGTCGATATTCGACCACAAACTGAGCTTTTGTTGCCCTAAAGTGAGCACGGAAGGGTGTGAGTCCTTAAAATCGCACACCGTAGGTTCGGTTTGTTTTTTGGTTTGATTGTGTGTTGGTATTAATTTTAGCGTACGATTCCATGTTCAGTATAAAACGGATTGAAAAGCGCAAACGCAAATATTGGCATCAAAATATGTGTTCGTGGAGGCCTGTGAGTAGATAATGTCAGAGAAACATCTAAAAATTTGGTAGAACACTTTCTGAACAAATAGCGTGTCACTTGGAGACGAGCAACAAACCATATAAACATATTCAATAGTAAAACATATTTAACCCTCTAGTGCCCAGTGCCGCCTTTAGATGGTCTTCAGTCACACCTCTAAAAAGCTTCAATCAATACTTTAAAAAATGTCTATGAAGATTCATAGTGAGTTTTTCGAAGTCCTTCTGAAAACTAACTTGGGCACTAGAGGGTTAAGAACAGAGTTTTTTTTATTTTATTTGAATTTGATAGCGATTCTTACGAAATTGCAAGGGAAAATTCTATCCTAGAGGAAAAAATTTTTTTTATATTCTGGAAAACTTTGATGGCAATTCTCACATTGGTGTATTTGTTCGTAGTTTGTGAGTTTTTGAGAATGTAATGTCAGAGAAAAATCTAAACATTTGAATGAGCATTATCTGAATAATAAATCTGAATGATTAGTGTCTTAATTTGTGCACGATCGGAAACAAGGCTTTTGCATATTGAAACAGGTACTTACCTTCCTATTATACTACATATTTCCGAATCCGAACAAACGGCAGCGTGCTTGAAAATATGCAGGGGTGTATACGAAGGCACTATTGTAGTGGCTGGCCCTTGTGGATTTGGAGGATATAGTTCAACATAATTGCTCTTGCTTGCTATGCTCATATCCTTCTTTGGTTCCGTAAAATACAACATAATAAGCACTATCAATAATAGCAGACAAACTCCGTAGAATATCCAAAAAAAAACCTTGAAAACTTCATCAATTAGTAATTTTATGAAAGAGCATTTATCAGTTAAATAACAAAATTGTTAAAATTGTTAAACCTTTTCATATTCGAATGAAAATTTTCTGATATGTTGGTCACCGAATTTCGTAATTTTTAAAATGTTAAAATAATTTTTAGTTTCTAGCTTTAATTAAATGTTGCACGGTTGTTTGTAATGAATATAGATATCACTTCATGCTACGTGGTCCGGTGCGAGAACTCGACCTGTGCGGTTTGCTTTTCCAGTTGCTCCGGGTCGATTTATTAAGCGCTATTGTTATCGGTTGCTGTAAAGTCGTGTACGGTTGAGAGAAGTGCAATATGCAATATGTCGATCCCATTTTATTTTATCTATTTAGTCTTCCCGTCGCGTAATTGTAATTTTATTAAGTGTAAAGGGTGAAGCAAAAGTTGGTACGAAATTAGGCGGTTTCGTACTATCGGTGAAAGTGACAAACCGACGCTAATATTGAAATCCGTGGAAGATACGAAAAATTTCGGTTGCCACTAATAATCATTTCCCGCTAGCGCTTGCCATGAGTCTGTATGAGTGAGTGTTTGGTGCACTTATGGAGGCAGAAGAAGCGCGAGTGTAAAAAGACCGTTGCTCTCCCGCGCGGTGCTTCTCGCACTAGAATTTAATGTCGAACTCGTTTTCGCGGTGTAGCTACACCGCAATGGGATGCGTAATAATAGGGATAGCTGTCAATTTGTTTTGTTTTGATCATTATCGCCATCGTCATTTTGTCTCGTTTCCATTTCATATTTCCACCTCGGAAATGTGCTGAAAAAAAATTTACCTGACACTTTACCACGTGGAACGAGAACCAAAATAAACCAGTCAGTGACACCAGTGACACATACGTGTGAATGTGTTGGTAACTCCCTACAGTACACTCTGCTTTTTTCGGGTGTGGTCCGGGACAGAAAAAGTGTAGTCAGAAACAGAACAAGTGTAGTCCGGAAGGTGAAAAAAACATTTACGGGGTAAAAAGTGTAGTTCGAGTGAAGCTACACTGCGAAAACGAATTCAACACAAGATAAGTATTAGTGTTGCTGACTTTTTGCTCGTGTTCTTCGTTGGGTTTGAATGGCAAAAGGGATAAGTCGAAGCAGTTTTATTCTCTCTGCTTTTTACGGTTCCTTTTGTGGGGATGCTACATTTCAACCTATCTATTTTAAATATGAAAAATTCTGATACAGATTTCCAATATTTTCAGATTATTTTTAATAATTTGTGAATTTCGTAGAAATTAGTAGGAATGAATACTGTATATATTAACTAATATATCACTAGAAATTGTTCATCTTGATTTACCACGTCACTCTCAATTTTATACAGTCATGTTTTAGGTCTTAGAGTTGAACATATGGATGAAAAACTGCTTTTAAAAAGCCTTTTTAGAAAACGTCTTGTAGCTCTGAAATCTCAATTTCTAGAGGTTTAAGGTATTCAGCAAACAGTTTCGTAATAAAATTCTACACAACTTTGCAGAAAAAACTATTCATCTAGCGAGTCACGTTTAAAAGTTAGGTATGGCACCCTCTATACGGCGAAATTTGTAATTGATTCCAATAAAGCATATGAAGGACAGCAGTAAACAAAGCCACTTTCCAGAGTATATAGATAACATATGACTTGAAAAAATAATTTTGCCGTCTTTTTCTGGATTTGGACACACTGTGCAACTAGGGTGGGGCTTATTTTCGAAAATGTTTGCGGGACCTGTTTTCCCAGGCAAAAAGACCTCCTTGAAGTTCAAAAAGCAACATATAAAAAATTGGTTGAATTTCATTAAGGTCTAGAGGTGGCGCAGAGGGCCTATAGGTCAAATTTTAAACGAAGGCAATTTTAAAACAAAACATATGCCTGTATGGGTAAACAGGTGATTTTGTGAATTTCGTCCGTTTTGCGTTTAATTCAACCGTTTTTGAGATATTCGCAATTTAAGTGTACACTCTTGCAATCTCGGGGTATGTGATTATAAGGAAATGCACAATGTGCCTGTATAAGTTAACACGTCATCTTCTCGAATAAATTTTTGCAATAGACATCATTATTCCTCAGAAAAGAGTGCAAAAGAGAAAGAAAAAGAATAGGGAAAGCGAAAATATGGAACGTCACAAACTTGAAATTTACTAGTTTCTTAAGATTAAATACAAGCATTACACGCGATTGACTTTTCTTAGTTTCCCTTTTACGATTCTCTTTCTTTCTCTTTTGCACTCTTTTCGGAGGAACAATGATGTCTGTTGCGAGAATATATTCGAGAATATGCCGTGTTAACTTATACAGGCACATTGTGCATTTCCTTATAATCACATACCCCGAGATTGCAAGAGTGTACACTGAAATTGCGAATATCTCAAAAACGGTTGAATTTAATGCAAAACGGACGAAATTTACGCCCAAAAGGGTCACGAAATTACCTGTTTACCTATATAGGTATACGATTTGTTTTAAAATTGCTTTCGTTTAAAATTTGAACTTTAGGCCCTCTGCGCCACGTCTAGACCCTCATGAAATTCAACCAATTTTTTATATGTTGCTTATTGAACCCCAAGGAGGTCTTTTTGCCTGGGAAAACAGGTCCCGCGAAAATTTTAGAAAATAAGCCCCACCCTATTATAACACCCTATTGAATTTTACTGTAATCAAACAGGAACTTCGTCTGTAATGTACCGAAATGTGAAAATTACGAAACTTCATTATCTCAGAAACTACACAACCAAATTGGTCAATATTATTATCAGATGAGCGGGCTAGTCAAGGATTAACTGATGAATTATGATTGAACACGTGGATTCAAAGTTTGACTGCCCTATACGTTCTCATTTCATTTGATTATAATCAAAGTTAAGCAACCGTTATGTATTACATTGTTAATAAAACAACGAAAGACTATTACCTCAAAGATTACATGACTTATTTGAACATAACTAGTGAACTATTTAAAACTATACCTGCTTTGATCGATATATGTGGCCTCAACATAATTAAAATATGGTATCGTACGTTCCAAATTCATTAATTTCTTGCGATGTGTTCAAAGTCTGCAAATGCACGACGAATCGGCCATAGGATATAATCAAAGTCAAATAACAAATTGTTTGAAATGATTGGTTTTATCGAAATGACAACATCCTCAACTTTTGGCTTCTGTACATCGCCTTAATTCTGAATACATTCATATTGGGTGGTACATTCGTTGTTTTGCTTTCGTCTCGATTAGACGCAAATTTTTTATCTCCGTTTGAGTTCGCAAAATAACAATACACGAGTTATCGTACGGGTGTTTTTTTGTCGATTAGTTCTTGTGCTGCGCGATAACAATAGCCTGTTATATATCGGCAGAAACATCTGCACACTGGTAGGGGCAGGCTACCCCGCCAGTGATTCGATACGCAGCTGATATATCAGCAAGAATAATTCTCCCGCACCGCTGTTACCCCGCTAGCAGCACGGACCATCATACGATCGAGCGAGTGGAAGTCAACTACAAGTGGCATCTACAAGGTCGCGTGTAGGACACGGCCACTGCGTCTCAACACGAAGCTGGATCGTCATTGTTTGTTCTGCGGAGACGCTCGATTAATTCTACTATCAGCCGTGAGGTCGTGACTTAGACGTTCGGTGACGTATTACCTTTAGAATTTTTACTATTTTTATCAATATTATTACTATGTTATAATATTATTATTAATATTATTATTGATATTATTATTGTTATTATTAATATTATTACTATAATTATTATTATTATTATTATTATTATTATTATTATTACTATTGTTATTAGAATTAGTATTACTGTCTTTTTTTTTATTTGATCCATTGTAGATTGAAAAATTGTTTTTAAAATTTAACACCAACTACTTGAACCCCCCCCCCCCATATTCGAATATTTATCGTTTGTGTGCGGTAGAGCGTAACGCTCCCGCAAAATGGACGACATGCAGGTGCAACTTTTCCTGGAGGTGGAAACAAACGGGGAAGAAATTGAAATTTCTCCCATCAGCTCACCCCTACCTTCCCCTGTGCCCTCACCTTTGCCAAGTCCTGTACCAAGAGTACCGGCAACACGGGTAAAAGCTTACCCAGATGCCGCTGGCGGTCCCTACGTTGTTTTTTTCCGGCCCATAAAGAAGCCATTGAATATTATTCAAATTGGCAAAGACCTGGCAAAACATTTTTCGGCCGTAACCGAGATTACGAAGGTGAGGCCGAACAAACTGCGAGTTGTCGTGAGTAGCTTGAAGCAAGCAAACGAAATTGCTGGCTACGAGCTCTTCACGAGAGAGTATCGCGTGTACATCCCTGCCAAGGATGTAGAAATCGACGGTGTGGTTACCGAGGGGAATCTCACTGTCGATGACATTTTGCGTCATGGAGTTGGCTGTTTTAAAAACCCCTTGATGCAAAGTGTAAAGATACTGGATTGCAAGCAATTGCATTCAGTATCCATCGAAGAAGGGAAGAAGAAATTCCTCCCTTCGGATTCCTTCCGAGTAACATTCGCCGGATCCGCGCTGCCGAACTACGTCCGCTTGGACAGGGTTCGTTTACCTGTACGCCTGTTCGTACCGCGGGTCATGCATTGCCAAAACTGTAAGCAGTTAGGTCACACAGCCACCTACTGCTGCAACAAGGCACGCTGTAGCAAGTGCGGAGGCAATCATGCTGAGAACGCTTGCAGTGGGGATACTGAAAAGTGTCTTTATTGCGAGGGAACTCGGCATGACCTTCCGGCATGTCCCGCGTACAAACAGCGCGAGGAAAAAATAAAGCGTTCCCTTAATGAACGATCAAAGCGCTCTTTTGCAGAAATGCTTAAGAGGGCTGAGCCACCCTCGACAGGAAACATCTTTTCCTTTTTGCCAACCGATGAGGGTACATCTGACGATCCCGTCGAAGGGTGTTCCTATGCCTTGCCAGAGGGATCTAGGAAGAGGAGAATGCTCAACTCTCCTTATCTTTCTCGTAAAGGTCGTAAGATAACCCCTAGCGGAATGACCAATAAGACAACACAAAAAGGAAGCGGTGAAGAAAAACCGAAGCAAGTACCCCCCGGTTTTAATTTCAAATCAAACCAGGAGTACCCACCGCTTCCTGGGGCACCAAAAACCCCTCGTGCACCCATTTCTCGATCAAAAGACATAAAAGAAACAGGGTTCATAAAATTCTCTGATATTGTGGATTGGATATTTAAAACGTTCAACATACCAGATCCCCTTCAAAATATTCTTCTTGCCCTCCTCCCCACAGTGAAAACCTTTTTGAAGCAACTAGCAGCAACTTGGCCCCTCATTCCAGCTATCATATCTTTCGATGACTAATACGGCGAAAGAGGTTAGGTATTTTATCACTGTATTACAGTGGAATTGCAGAAGTATCATCCCCAAATTCGATCTATTTTCACATTTGATAAACACATACAATTGTGATGCGTTCGCGCTTTGTGAAACTTTTCTCAATTCAAACGATCAACTTAATTCCCACGATTTTAACATCATTCGTCGAGATCGAGACTCACACGGTGGAGGGGTACTTTTAGGGATCAAAAATTGCTATTCTTTTTTCAGAATCGACCTCCCCTCGATCTCGAATATTGAAGTTGTTGCCATTCAAACGAATATGATTGGAAAAGACCTTTGCCTTGTTTCGTTATATATTCCCCCATCCGCGCGGATTGAACAGAAGCAACTCCTTGATATAGCAGAATTGCTTCCCGCACCTTTTTTGATTTTGGGAGATTTTAACTCTCACTGTTCGCTATGGGGGTCGCTGTACGACGACAACCGATCTTCTTTAATTTGTAACTTGATCGACGACTTCAATATGACACTTTTGAATACTGGGGAAGCGACACGTGTACCTAATCCTCCAGCACGTGAAAGCGTGCTTGACCTATCCCTCTGCTCGACATCACTAGCGTTAGATTGCCAGTGGAAAGTAATCAACGATCCCCACAGTAGTGATCATCTTCCAATCGTTATATCAATTGCTAATGGTTCAACTCCCCCGAACCCAATCAATATTTCCTACGACCTTACACGTAATATTGATTGGAAGCGTTATGAGTCTATTATAGCGGAATCTATCGAGACTCACGAGGAGCTTCCTCCGGAGGAAGAATACGCGTTCTTAGCTGGCTTGATAATCGACGCCGCGACGCAAGCTCAGACGGAACCGATACCCGGGGTAACGATTAGACAACGCCCTCCCAACAAATGGTGGGACAAAGAGTGCTCTGAGCTGTACGCGCGAAGGTCCGCGGCGTATAAGGACTACCGGGAGTACGGCACTGTCAACCTACTACGAAAGTACGAGGCACTGGGCAGGCAGATGAAGAGCTTAGTAAAGGCGAAAAAACGCGGGTACTGGCGGCGGTTCGTAAACGCGTTGTCGAGGGAAACAGCGATAAGCACTCTTTGGGATACCGCCAGGCGCATGCGGAACCGTGACGTTTCGAATGAGAGTGAGGAGTATTCAGATCGCTGGATACTCGATTTTGCCAAAAAGGTCTGTCCGGATTCTGTACCGGAACAGAAAACCTTTCGCGACGCGTTTATAGTAACTACGGAAGAGCCTCCATTTTCGATGTTGGAATTTTCAATGGCTCTCCTGTCGTGCAACAAGAAGGCTCCAGGGTTAGATAGAATAAAATTCAACCTGTTGAAGAATCTACCCGACTCTGCAAAAAGACGCTTGTTGGACTTGTTCAACAAGTTTCTTGAGCTAAATATTGTTCCGCATGACTGGAGGGAGGTAAAAGTCATTGCTATTCGGAAACCCGGGAAACCTGCCTCTGATCACAATTCATATAGGCCGATTGCGATGCTCTCTTGCCTCCGGAAATTAATGGAGAAAATGATCCTTTTACGGTTAGACAAATGGGTCGAAACAAACGGTTTACTTTCAGATACTCAATTTGGCTTTCGCCGGGGCAAAGGGACGAACGATTACCTAGCGTTGCTTTCTACTGAAATTCAACTCGCATTTGCTCGAAAAGAGCAAATGGCTTCTGCGTTCTTGGATATTAAGGGGGCTTTTGACTCTGTCTCTGTAGAAGTTTTAAGCGCGAAACTTCATTCGCAGGGACTTTCACTAAATCTGAATAACTTTTTGCTCAATTTGTTGTCAGAAAAGCATATGTATTTCTCACATGGCGATTCGACAACTTCCCGAATTAGTTACATGGGCCTTCCCCAGGGCTCATGTTTAAGTCCTCTCTTATATAATTTTTACGTCAATGACATCGATGAATGTCTTGCAAATTCATGCACGCTAAGGCAACTTGCAGACGATAGCGTTGTATCCATTACTGGTAGCGAGGCTAGCGATCTGCAAGGACCATTGCAAGATACCTTAGACAATTTGTCTGAATGGGCTCTTAAGCTGGGTATCGAATTCTCTCCGGAGAAAACTGAGTTGGTCGTTTTTTCTAGGAAGCATAACCCAGCTCAGCTGCAGCTCGTACTAACGGGTAAAACGATCTCTCAGGTTTTAGTCGCTAAATATCTCGGGGTCTGGTTCGACTCTAAATGCACCTGGGCTTGAATATTAGGTATCTGACACGAAAATGCCAACAGAGGATTAATTTTTCTTCGTACGATTACCGGAACCTGGTGGGGAGCCCACCCAGGAGACCTTCTAAGGCATTACCAAACAACGATATTGTCAGTTCTTGAGTACGGCTGTTTCTGCTTTCGCTCCGCCGCGAACACGCACATTATAAAATTAGAGAGAATACAATATCGTTGTTTGCGTATTGCCTTGGGTTGCATGCAGTCGACTCATACGATGAGTCTTGAAGTGTTAGCGGGTATTCTTCCGTTGAAACATCGTTTTTGGAATCTCTCTTACCGGTTGCTAATTCGATGCACAGTTATGAACCCATTAGTAATTGAAAATTTCGAGAGTTTGGTCGACCTTCAATCTCAATCCAGATTTATGACTTTATATTTTGACTATATGGCTCAAGATATTAATCCTTCTTCATACGATTCCTCCAATGTCGCACTTTTAGATACTTCTAATAATGCTATATTCTTCGACACCACCATGAAACAAGACATTTCTGGTATCCCGGATCAATTGCGACCCCAAGAGATCCCTAAGATTTTTTCGAATAAGTTTAAACATGTTAGTTATGATAAAAGGTTTTACACTGACGGATCTAATCTAGATGAGTCCACTGGCTTCGGTGTTTTCCACGAAAATTTTACCGCCTCCTACACACTCGATGCTCCTGCTTCCGTTTTCGTCGCAGAACTTGCTGCTATTCATTACTCTCTTGGAATCATCGAAACCCTACCCACAGACCTCTACTTCATCTTCACAGATAGTCTCAGTGCCATTGAGGCTCTGCGATCGATGAAGCCTGTGAAGCACACCCCGTATTTCCTGGGGAAAATACGGCGGTTTTTAAGTGCTTTAACAGATAAAAATTACCGGGTTACCTTAGCGTGGGTCCCTTCTCATTGCTCGATTCCGGGTAATGAAAAGGCTGACTCTTTTGCTAAGGTGGGTGCTATTGATGGCGATATTTATGAAAGACCAATTGCTTATGATGAATTTTATAGCATTTTGCGTCAGAGAACACTCAACAGTTGGCAATCATCATGGAACTCAGATGAACTGGGACGGTGGCTACATTCCATTTTTCCTAAGGTATCGACGAAAGCATGGTTCAAGGGGTTGGATGTAGGTCGGGACTTCATTCGCGTGATGTCCAGACTTATGTCCAATCACTACACGTTAAACACGCATCTCTTTCGTATAGGGCTTGTAGAAAGTAATCACTGCGTTTGTGGCGATGGCTACCATGACATCGAGCATGTTGTTTGGTCGTGTACCGAATACTGTGGTGTTAGGTCCGAGCTTATAGATTCCCTTCGGGCCCGAGGAAAACAACCGAACGTACCCGTTAGAGACATTCTGGGAAGCGGTGATCTCCAGTACATGACACAGCTATACTGCTTTCTGAAAAACGCTGACATTAAAATTTAAAATTTTCTTTGTCTATTTGTCAGATTAAGGATAAAAATATGCTATGCTGAAAACACGGAAACGAAGAGCCCGCATCTGTGCTTACACAAATATTTTGAACCCACAACAAACAAGAATACAATTGCTCTACCAGTTGAAAAACAAAGTTCCAAAATAGTTTTAAGTCAAAATTGTATCTCCCCTCCTCTCACCTTAAATCCCCACTAGCTCGTAGTCGGCCGCGAGAATAAAGAAAAGGCCTCCCTCTTTTCCCTGCTAACGTAGAATTAATACGAATTGTACTTGGCTCAGTAAAACAGAAAATGTATCGTGCCGTGTCAAATAAACTAATTTAAACCTCATTGGGTGGTATTCGGTCATTTTCAGCAGACTTTCTGGCATCAATCTGACACGGAAAATAAATATGAGGTATTTAGTTATTTTGGTTGTTTTCCAGAAACCAAAAGTGGTCGTCTTTAAATTCAAAATGGTGTCCAGGGTCAATGTTTGGTTTCTATGCATCATCTCGATTACGGAAATATCCATATTGAGTATTAGCAATTCAAAATTGTGCCTGAGGTCAATTGTTAGCTCATTGCATCATTCTGGTTCCAGAGATACTCATATTAAATGGTATTTGGTTATTTTAGGCTGTTTTTCACAAACCGGAAGTCGCCATCTGGGTTTTCAAAATGGTATTTAAGATAATTCTTGGCCTCTGAGCGTCATTCTGGTTAAAGAAACACCCATATTGGAATGTTATTGTTATTGTGTGGCAACCTAGAATCCAAAATGGGCTCTGTGGTGATTTAAGCTGCTATGTATCATTCTACATCCAGAGATACTCATGTTAGACGGAAATCGGCCATTTTTGGCTGTTTTCCAGAAACCAGAAGTTGCCGTCCTACAATTCATAATGGTGTCTGAGGTCAATTTTTAGCTTCTTGAAACATTCTGGCTCCGGAGATATTCATATTGGGTGGTATTTGGTCATTTTAGGCTGTTTTTCAGAAACCGGAAGTCGCCATCTTAGAATTCAAAATGGTATCTGTGGTCCATTTGAGCTCCTGTTGCCTAAGGTCGATTATGGAACATATTTGTTACCACTGACAACATTCACCTACAAAATATGGTTCCATTTAGTTGATTAGTTCGCGAGATGTGCAGAAACATGTGCTTCCAGAAAAGGGAGGAGCGTCGAACCATTGTGGACATATTTGTTACCTCTAAAAACATTCACATACCAAATTTGGTTGTATTTTCTTGATTGGTTCTTGAGCTGTGCGAAATTTGTGTTTTATTTATATGGAACCCCTCCCTTCCAGAAAAGAGAGGGGCGTCCAACTATTATGGCCATATTTGTTACCCCTTAAAACATCGACATGCCAAATTCGGTTTCACTTGCTGGGATTGTTCTTGAGTTGTGCAGAAATTTATATTTCATTTGTATGGAACCCCTCCCTTACAGAAGAAAAAGGGGTCTCAAACTATCCCAGTAACCTTTATCGGCACCAAAAACCCTTACATACAAATTTTCACGTCGATCGGTTCGGTAGTTTTCGAGTCTATATGGATCAGACAGACAGACAGACAGACAGACAGACCGGACTGCATTTTTATATGTATAGATTACAACATCAATTATTTAGAAGAAAGAGTGAAATACATTTATTGGATTGAAGCGTTCATGTAAATCTATTTTTACAAATAATAAGTTTGAATGAGAAAGGGTGGGTCTGAGCGCTAGGTGGATTAATATAGGTTTTTCAAAGAACATTTGAGATGTAAGTTATATAAATAATATATCATTGGAGTAAGCAACTCTTGGAGAATAGAAAAAAATCATTGCCGTGAACCGTTTTTTTAAGTTCTTCCGCGGCGAGCAGTAGAAGTCGTTTCCAACGCCACCTATAACCAAAACAATTTTTTTTTCATTATCTACATAAGTGTCGCTAGTGAAGTACACATGGTTATATTTTAGAAATTTAGAATTTTTCTTCGCAATATGGCAACGGTTTGAAGAAAAACCTAAATTAATCCACCTAGCGGTCAGACACAGCCTTTCTCATTCAAATTTTTATTTGCTTAAATAGATTTACATTAACGCTTCAATCCAATAAATGTATATTCACCCTTAAGGTTCTAAAATATTGATGTTTTAATCTATACTTATAAAAATGCAAGCCGGTCTGTCTGATCCATATAGGATCGAAAACTACCGAACCGATCGACGTGAAAATTTGTATATATGGGTTTTTGATGCCGATAAAGGTTCCTATGATAGTTTGAGACTCCTCTTTCTTCTGGAAGGAAGTGGTCCCATACAAATGGAACATAAATTTCTGCACAACTTTTCTAAAGTTCTAACCGAGTAAATGGAACAAAATTTAGCATGTGAATGTTTTTAGAGGAATCAAATATGTGCATAATGGTTTGACACCCCTCCCTCTTCTATAAGGGAGGGGTTCCATATAAATGAAACACAAATTTCTGCACATCTCGAGAACTAACCGTGTAAATGGAACCAAATTTAGCATGTGAATGTGTTTAGGGGTAACAAATATGTCCAGAACGGTTCGACACCCCTCCCTCTTTTGGATGGGAGGGGTTTTATACAAATGATCCACAAATTTCTGCACATCTCGAGAGTTAACCAACTGAATGGAACCATATTTTGCAGGTGAATGTTTTTAGTGGTAACAAATTTGTTCCATAATCGACCTCAGGCAACATTTTGGATTTTAAGATGGCAACTTCCGGTTTCTTGAAAACAGCCAAAATGGCCGATTTCCACACAATATAATAATATCCGGATCTAGAATGATACACAGGAGCTAAAATCGAGCGAAAATGTCTTCAAATTCCATTATGAAATCCAAAATGGCGACTTTCGGTTTCTGTAAAACAGCCTGAAATGGACGATTCCCATTTAATATGAGTATCTCCGGAATCAGAAAGATGGACAAAAGCTAAAAATTGATCACAGACACAAACTTGAATTTTAAGATGGTTACTTCCGGTGTCTGGCAAACAGCCGGAACTGACCAAATACCATTCAATATTAATGTTTTCGGAACCAGGATTACGCTCAGATGACAGAAATTAATTTCACAGGCAATTTTAAAGTCCAAAATGACGACTTTCGGTTTCTGAAGTGACCAAATACCACCCAATATGAGTATCTCTGGAGCCAGAATGTTGCAAGAAGCTAAGAATTTACCTCAGACACCATTATAAATTGTAGGATGGCAACTTCTGGTTTCTGGAAAACAGCCAAAAATGGCCGATCCCCGTCTAACATGAGTATCTCCGGATCTAGAATTATACACAGCAGCTGAAATCGACCACAGACCCCATTTTGGATTCTAGGTTGGCGACTTCCGGTTCCTGGGAAACAGCCGAAAATGATCGAATAACACCCAATATGGGTGTTTCTTCAACCAGAATGATGCTTATAGGCCAGAAATTATCTTAAATACCATTTTGAAATCCAAAATGGTGACTACCGGTTTATGAAAAACAGCCTAAAATAAACAAATGCTATCCAATATGAGTATCTCTGGAACCAGAATGATGCAAGGAGCTAACAATTGACCTCATGCACCATTTTGAATTGCTAAATGGCAACTTCTAGGAAACAGTCGAAAATGACCGAATAATACTCAATATGGATATGGATCCGTAATCGAGATGATGCATAGAAACCAAACATTGACCCTGGACACCCTTTTGAATTTAAAGACAACCACTTTCAGTTTCTGGAAAACAATCAGAATAACTAAACACCTCCCAATATGGGTATTTCCGGTGTTAGAGTGATGCCAGAAAATCTGCTGAAAATGACCGAATACCACCCAATATGAATATATTCAGAATTAAGGCGATGTACAGAAGACAAAAGTCGAGGATGTTGTCATTTCGATAAAACCAATCATTTTAAACGATTTGTTATTTGACCTTGATCATATCCTATGGCCGATTCGTTGTGCATTTGCAGATGTCAAACACATCTTAAGGAATGTATGAATTTGGAACGTTCAAATAGTACGATACCACATTTAAATTATACACATATATCGCTCAAACCAGGTATAGCTTTCAATAGTCTTTGAATTTCTTCTCTTTCCATAACCTTTGAGCCACATATCAAATTGTTATGATGTTTGTTATTTGTAAGTTTGAAAAGTGACTCGTTCGTATGGCTAGTTCGAACTAGTTCGTATACTAGTTATGTCCAAATAAGTCATGTAATCTTCGAGATAATAGACTTTCGTTGTTTTATAAACAATTTAATACATAACGGTTGCTTAAGTTCGATTATAATCAAACAAAATGGGAACGTAAAGGGCAGCCAAAATTTGAAACCACGTGTTCAATCATATTTCATCAGTTAACCCTTAACTAGCCCGCTCATCTGATAATAATATTTATCAAATCGGTTGTTTCGGCACAAAAATCACATTTTCGGCACAAAAATCGACTTTAATTGTTTCTAACTGTTGTTGTTTTCAGTGGTGGGCACCATTCCGCTAATTCGCTAATTAGCGACGCTAAAATTCAGTTAGCGATTTAGCGATTTCGCTGGTTAGCGAAACTGTTAGCGTCGCTAAAATTTTGGCCTTTGAAACGCTAATCGCTAATTCGCTAAATTTTGTAGAGAAGCTACAATAGAAATATTTAGAAAAACTGTGAATTGCTGATGGCGTACTTAAATTGCTTCGAAAGATGAACATACTTTACTGCGAAAGTTACTTTTGTCAGTTTTTTCACCCTAGAATGGAGTTCCAGTTATCGTACAAGCCACAGGAGCATTTTGAAGAACAAGCACAAGGTCTAGATTGAATTTTCGCCACACCAAGAACTTTGGTAAATTGTAATGCGCTTGAAATTATGACAACTTTGGTTCACCTTTTCGATTCAGATAATAATTGAAAGTTTATGAAAACATTCCTAAGAGTATCTATTTTCAATGCAAGCTAAATAACTTTTGTTATTCTTGTAAGTAATTGTTTTCGTTTGTTTAACCAAAACAGATCAAAGTGGTCCAAATCTTACAAAACACGAGCAATAAATATAGCGATTCGACTATTTACATATTAAAAAGTTAGCGATTAGCGATTAGCGAAAGTTCCGCTAATGTGGATTTAGCGTTTAGCGTTTAGCGATTAGCGTTTAGCGATTATCGAGCTAAATTTTCCGGTTAGCGACTTAGCGATTAGCGTCGCTAAATTTTCGGTTAGCGGTGCCCACCACTGGTTGTTTTTAATCAATTGCTAAAATCGTGTGTACTTCACTAGATAATCTAATGAAGAAGCTACAGTTAAAATTTCAAGTCAATCGGATGTAAACTTTTTAAGTTCTACTGCTCGCCGATTTTGAAAACATGGTTTTGAGAAAAACGCGTTTAAAGATTCAAAATGCTATAAATCTTAAGAATCGTAATAATAAAGCCCCTAAATATTTTTTACCTTCAGTCAGCTATCCCTGCGCCGTAAAATTGTCATTCCTGGGTTTAATTTTCCTTATTCTCACTCACTTTTCTCAGAGATGGCTGGACCGATTTTCATGAAATTAATTGCAAATGAAAGGTCTTGTTGTCCCATAAGACCCTATATAACTCCATTGTAATCGGATTTGTAGTTTAGAGGTTATGCATCAAAATGTAAAAATCATGAAACATCATTATCTCGAAAACCACACAACCGATTTAAACAAAATTGATTTCAAATGATCGGACTTCCTAAAATTCCATTTAAAAGTTAATAAAAATTTCATAAATATTGAACTTGTGGTGTTGATCTCTAATTGAACTGTGTTAATCTCACTCATGTTTCTCAGAGATGGCTAACCCAATTTTCATAAAATTAGCGTCAAATGGAAGGTCTAGTTGCTCCATAAGACCCTATTGATTTGTTCTGCAATCAGACTATTACTTTGCCTGTCATGATTAAAAATGTGAAATCCAGCTATGAAAAGGAACATATTCCGAAGACTACTTGAACTCACTCACTTTTCTCAGAGATGGCTGACCCGATTCCACAAAATTAATGTCAACTAATAAGTCTAGCTGCCTCGTAAAACCCTATTGAATTTTACTGTAATCGGACTGTAACTTCGTCTGTAAAGTACCAAAATATGAAAATCACGAAACTTCATTATCTCAGAAACTACACAACCGATTTGATAAATATTATTATCAGATGAGCGGGCTAGTTAAGGGTTAACTGATGAATTATGATTGAACACGTGGTTTCAAAGTTTGGCTGCCCTATACGTTCCCATTTCATTTGATTATAATTAAACTTAAGCCACCGTTATGTATTAAATTGTTAATAAAACAACGAAAGTCTATTATCTCGAAGATTACATGACTTGTTTAAACATAACTAGTGTCATACGAACGAGTCGTTTCTCAAACTTACAAATAACAAACTTCATAACAATTTGATACGTGGCTCAAAAGTTATGGAAAAAGAAGAAAATCGAAGGGTATTTAAAACTATACCTGCTTTGATTGATATATGTGGTCTCAACATAATTTAAATGTGGTTTTGTACTATTTGAACGTTCCAAATTCATTGATTCCTTGCGATGTGTATAAAGTCTGCAAATACACGACGAATCGGCCATAGGATATGATCAAAGTCAAATAACAACTCGTTTGAAATAATTGGTTTTATCGAAATGACAACATTCTCGACTTTTGGCTTCTGTACATCGCCTTAATTCTGAATACATTCATATTGGTCATGGGTCATTTTCAGCAAATTTTCTGGCATCAATCTGACACCGGAAATACTCATATTCGGAGGTATTTAGTTATTCTGGTTGTTTTCCAGAAACTAACAGTGGTAGTCTTTAAATTCAAAATGGTGTCAGGGGTCAATGTTTGGTTTCTATGCATCATCTCGATTACGGAAATATCCATGTTGAGTATTATTTGGTCATTTTCGACTGTTTCCTAGAAGTTGCCATTTAGCAATTCAAAATGGTGCCTGAGGTCAATTGTTAGCTCCTTGCATCATTCTGGTTCCAGAGATACTCATATTGGATGGTATTTGGTTATTTTAGGCTGTTTTTCACAAACCGGAATTCGCCATCTTGGATTTCAAAATGGTATTTAGGATAATTTTTGGCCTCTGAGCGTCATTCTGGTTGAAGAAACACCCATATTGGGTGTAATTCGATCATTTTCCGCTGTTTCCCATGAACCCATGAATCGCCAACCTAAAATCCAAAATTGGGTCTGTGGTCGATTTCAGCTGCTGTGTATCATTCTAGATCCGGAGATTCAAATGTTAGACGGAAATCGGCCATTTTTGGCTGTTTTCCAGAAACCACAAGTTGCCATCCTACAATTCAAAATCGTGTCTGAAGTCGATTTCTGGCTCCTGTGCATCATTACGATTCCGAAAATACTCATATTGGGTGATATTTGGTCGTTTGCTGCTGTTTTTTTGGTATTTGGTCATTTTGGGCTGTTTTTCGCAAACCGGAAGTCGCCATCTTAGAATTAAAAATTGTATCTGTTGTCGAATTTAGCTCCTGTATATCTCTCTTTATCCGGATACTATATTGGGTGGAAATCGTCCATTTCAGGCTGTTTTCCAGAAACCGGAAGTTGCCATCTTACAATCCAAAATGTTGCCTGAGGTCGATTATGGAACATATTTGTTACCACTAAAAACATTCAACTGCCAAATATGGTTCCATTTAGTTGATTAAGTCGCGAGATGTGCCGAAATTTGTGCAGAAACATGTGCTTCCAAAAGAGGGAGGGGCGTCCAACTATTATGGACATATTTATTACCCTTTAAAACATCCACATGCCAAATTCGGTTTCATTTCATTGGTTTGTTCTTGAGTTGTGCAGAAATGTATGTTTCGTTTGTATTGGACCCCTCCTTTCCAGAAGAGGGAGGGGTCTCAAACTATCATAGGTACCTTTATCGGGACCAAAAACCCCTACATACAAATTTTCACGTTGATTGGTTTGGTAGTTTTCGAGCCTATATGAATCAAACAGACAGACAGACTGACAGACAGACCGGACTACATTTTTATATGTATAGATCACAACATCAATATTTTAGAACCTAAAGAGTGAATATACATTTATTGGATAGAAGCGTTCATGTAAATCTATTTTTACAAATAAAAGTTTGAATGAGAAAGGCTGGGTCTGACCACTAGGTGGATTAATTTAGGTTTTTTTTGGTAGATATTACCCTTTAAGTATAATAGCACACCAAATACGGACCATGGCTATATGCCCCTTGAGTCAATGAATCTTTTCGAGCAGCTTAATTTAAAACAAATCGATCCAGTATACAATCACGATACGTAGACCAATCAACTGGGATACAAAATGTAATACATAATAACGATTTTAAAGAAAAAAAGAAACCGTCAAATATTACAGAACAAATAAAGTAATCAAATCAACAGAACCAATAGAGCTAAAATTAGGAAATAGAGTATACATGAAACTCGAAGGTAGGAAAATAAGTCTATTAGACTAGACTTATCAAATACAAAGATTATGCTTAAAACAAAACGCGGAAAGATGAAGCGAACGAGACAGCACATTTTTCTTCGATTGGCTGCACCATTCTTTCTTAGGGGAGAGGGTGTGGCGATTGCACTATGCCTCCTCGAAACTTTTGGCACACATGTGTAATCACGACATCTTCCATTAAAAAAGCTACGGTGTCCTATATTTATCCGAAATTAATATTTCTGAACCCTTTTCCGCCTTTCTTGTTTTGAACCTTCGTCAGTGTTTGCACTAGACAATTTCGTAATGGGTACACATGGCAAATCCAGCCCCTAATACAATTTCAACAGAGCAGCTGATTGCTCAAATAAAAATACTTACAGACAACCAGAACAGGTTGCTGCAAACCATAAGCGGACTAGAACAGAAAGCCAGAGATCCGTTTATAAATTTCGTCACACCGGACCCTATTAAAAATATCCCAAATTTTAATGGGAACCGTAAGGAAACGCTTGCGTGGATCGAAGACACACAACAGACGTTAGATTTATTTGAAGACTACGAAGACGACCCCACGTATAAACAAATTATACGAGTGGTCAGATCGAAAATAGTCGGGGAAGCAAAAGAGGTGCTTATCGCCTCCGGCAACCCTAAAGAATGGTGTGATATCAAAGAGGTCCTTTTGAATTCTTTCGGTGACAAAAGGGATATTACCTCACACATACAATCTTTATTCTACATCAAACAAGGGAAAGCTCCTCTTACTGAGTACTATCACAAAGTAAAAACGATCGATACAGCGATCAAATCTTCAGCAGCACAAATGGAGGATTACAAACACTCCATAGAAGCAGTTAACAAACTAGTAAGCTTGATGTCGCTCACGAGATACGTGGACGGACTGAATGGCGAACAGCTATCAATGTACGTGCGAAGTTATCGGCCCAAATCATTAGAAGAATCCCACGATATAACAACGCAACACTCAAACGCTACATATAGGCAGAAAATGTATTTCAAACAAAATATTGCGACACACAAACCGCAAAACCATAACCCGTCAAACAATGCCCCGTTTGCCAAAAACAACAATTTCGCCCATTCCAAAAATTATAAATCCATAAACCGGGATCAGACAAATTTAAAATTCAAAAACCTTTCGATGAGGACGTTTCAATGAGGACATACCAATCAAAAATACAAGTTCATAATCATGAAACTCAAGAACTGGAATCTGACACCCAAATACCGACGAACACTTCACTTTTAGAATTAGACGACGACGATTATTTTGAGGGAGACGAGCTAAATTTTCTGCTGGTCACAAAAGAAAAACAAAAAACATAAAAAACAACAACTTCATTCCATATTTCAAAATTCAGACAACCAAAGGCGACCTGAAATTTTTAGTAGACACAGGAGCCAATAAAAATTATATCTCGCCTAGGCACGTAAACCCTGAAAATTGCAAGCCCGAACCGGGAATACAGGTAACAAATATAAGAGGCAAACATAAAATCGAAAAATCAGCCTCATTCGACGTTTTTCAGATCAACAAAAAAAATTAAATTTTACGTTTTCAATTTTCATGAGTTCTTTGATGGACTGATAGGATACGAAACTTTGAGAGACCTGAACGCACAATACAGAAAGAATACACTAAAGATAGGCAGAAAAACTTTACAACTAGAAAAAAAGTATTCAGAGGGACACAAAGTAAATATTTCGGCACATGAATTTCAAATGATCAAAGTCAGAACAGAGCAGGACGGAGACTTCATAATAGCAGAAGAAAAGACTTATGAAAAATTTTCCGTTTTACCCGGTCTATATAAAAGTTCAAACAAAGTAGCCTTCATAGCAATACAAAACAATAAGAAAACACCAATCGAAGTAAATAGCAACGAAATTAATATTCAAAATGACAATTACGAGCTTCAGAAGCACGCAATACAAACAACCGAGCAGCACGACGATCCATTCGACTTGATAGAACTACCAAAAAACGTTGACCCCTCTTACTACACAATTAAAAACAACCACATGAACGACGAAGAAAAAAAAGCACTTAGATCAGTCATCGAACAAAACAAAGAAATCTTATATGTGGAAACAGATAAACTCTCGTTCACCCACAAAATTAAACATAATATTCGAACCACAGATAACATTCCCGTACACTCAAAATCTTATAAATATCCGTACGTGTACGAGAAACAAGTCCAAGAACAAATCAAAAAGATGCTTAAAGATGGGATCATAAAGGAGTCAATCTCACCATACACTTCGCCTGTATGGGTAGTCCCAAAAAAATCCGATGCATCAGGACGAAAAAAATTCCGTTTAGTGATCGATTACAGAAAACTAAACGAAAAAACAATAAACGATAAATATCCAATCCCAGAAATCACAGACATTCTGGAAAAGTTAGGAAGGGCAAAATATTTCTCCACCATAGACCTAGTGTCTGGGCTCCACCAAATTCAATTAGCGGGTGAAGATACGAAGAAAACGGATTTTTCAGTTAACGGCGGCAAATACGAATTTACACGTATGCCATTCGGACTGAAAAATGCACCAGCCACATTCCAAAGGGTCATGGATTGTATTCTAAGAGATAACTCTAACAGAAGTATGCTGCTTCGTCTATATGGACGACATAATTGTATTCTCGGGCTCTTTGTAAGAACATGTAACACATTTGAAATTGGTCCTAGGGAAATTAAGAGAAGCTAGACTTAAAATACAATTAGATAAGTGTGAATTTTTCCGCAAAGAAACACAATTTTTGGGTCACACGGTCTCTGAAGAAGGCGTACGCCCCAACACGGACAAAATCGAGGTGATAAGAAAATGGCCTATACCTAAATGCAAGGAAGAAGTTCGACAATTTTTGGGAACGCTTGGTTATTACAGGCGATTCATAAAAGATTTCGCAAAAATGGTAAAGCTACCCACGTCGCTTCTCAGGAAAGAAGCCGACTTTATAATTACACCTGAAATGGTAGAATGTTTTGAAAAATGTAAGAAAATTTTTACTTTAGACCCCATACTCATATATCCAGATTTTAGCAAAGAGTTTACTCTCACAACAGACGCTAGCTACTACGCAATAGGCGCGGTCCTATCGCAGGGGCCTATTGGCAGAGATAGACCGATCGCATATGCATCGAGAACTCTAAGCGTGACTGAGGAAAGATACTCAACCACAGAAAAGGAGTTCTTGGCTATCGTTTGGGCCGTCAAACACTTCAGACCCTATCTGTACGGTCGAAAATTTAAAGTATTCACGGACCATCAACCCCTCACATTTTCCATGACCAACGCGAACCACCGTATCATTAGAGGTAAATAAGCACTCGAAGAATTTGATTATGAGCTAGTGTATAAACCAGGCAAGCAAAATGTAATAGCAGACGCACTTTCGAGAATCAAACCTGACGAAACTTACATCAACATGAATGAACAAGAGAACGATACTAGTTCCGAACTAGCTCAAGCACCAGACTCAGAATCCGAAACCGATCTTGAAACTGTTCACTCCGCAGATACCAGCGACGACCATTATATTCAGTATACCGAAAAAACCTATAAACACATTCAGAAATCAAATAGTATTCAAAATAGCAAATTTCAGCAGTACTGCATACGAACAAATCTTTCCAAAATACCTCCGGTATACGATAATAAAACGTCAGTATACTGAGGAAGATATAGTAGAGATATTCAAAAAATACCTAAGCCCGAAACACGTAAATTGGCTCAAGGTTCCCATCAGTCTGGCTCAACTACTTCAGGAAACATACAAGAAACTTTTCTACACAAATAATCCTTACAAGATTCTAATTTCAGAAAAGATCCTACAGGAAGTAAGATTGGAGTCCCAACAAGATGAGATCATAAGAACAACCCATGAAGTAGGACACCGAGGCATGGGAGAAAACAAAGCTCAAATCACGCAACAATTTTTCTTTCCAGGCCTTGATAAAAAAAATAAAAATCTACATTAATGGCTGTCCTATCTGCAGACGCTGCAAATACGACAGAAATCCGCCGAAGCTTATTCAAAAATCAAACGAACCATCAGGCACATTTGATAAAGTACACATAGACATATTCTCTATGAAAAATCAGAAAATGTTGACGATTGTCGACTCTTTTTCTAAATTTGCAAATTTAATACCATTAAATACAAGGACTATCGTTGACATCAAACAAGCAATTACGGAACACATAAGACAGTTTGGACGACCCACGACAATAATTTGTGACCAAGAACCAGCATTCAGATCAATCGACTTCATAGGATACCTCCAAAATTTAAATATTGACATACATTACGCCAGTAATAGTAATTCGAACGGAATAGTGAAACGGTTCCATTCCACGCTCATAGAACTTTATAGATCTTGCCAATCAAAATACAATAACCTAACATTCACAGAAATAATGAACATACTTGTTGACATATATAACAACACTGTACACTCAGCAATAAACGCTAAACCAAGAGATGTCGTTTTTAACAGAGGTTGTACCACCAACACAGGAGAAATTTTCGAGCACTATTCTAAACTGCATTCAGCCATCAAAGTCTTGATGGAAAGAAAAAAATCAAAAGTTCAGGACTCTAACGAAACGAAAACAATACCAAAAGAGCTTGAGCCAGATCAAAAAGTTAACGTTAGAATAGCACAGAGACTTACAAAAGACAAAGAACCTTATAAAATTGTAACGATTAAGGAAAACCAAGATCTCACCTTCGTGGACCATAATGGAGTAAAAATACACAAAAATAGAATCAAATCTTGATTTTCTTTAATTGCAGATGTTTATCTATGGCAGCAGCAACAATGTACAGAGACATTTCTAGCTCGAACGGACTGATCGCATTCAAACTTGGATCCGCTAGAATTAGAATAGGCTACAATAGAATAATGCACAAAGTAGACCTGGAAGAAATAAGAAAGATAAAAGTACAAGCCTTTGATAGTATTAACCATTTAAACGATGAAATCGAGATCATGAATCTAATACTTAATCTTGGCATTCTGATTAAAATCTTAGAAGATTTAGGAGAACAAGTAACATTTGCGAAATCAAATCTGCTAAACTTAAATATCCTTACTGAAAGCGAAAAACAATACATCCATAGAAAACTAGAAGATCAGCATATCCACATTAATTTTGAAAATGAATTATCAGAATTTGTAAATTGTAGTGTAATAGTTAAAGACAATCTTATATTTATAATTGTAAAGATACCGATTGTCGACACAAAAGAATACGAACTACTACAAATGGAAGCCATCTACACAAACGGAAGCAGAATCGATACGAACGTGCAGTATGTTGCAAGGAACCGAGACACAATTTACGAACAGAAAAATGTATGCGTTCTATGTGGAAGCTCTCACCAACTCCAAGATAATTGTATCTACAGCATCATAACAAACAGACAAGCGAAATGTTCAACCGTCAAGACACAGAACCAGATAAGGATAAGCGAAATCAAACCAGGAGTCATACTAGTAGACACCAACACAGCTATCGAGATACTCGACTCATGTGCAGACAACCGGATGATATCAACGCCCACCATTGTGGAAACAGGCAATTGTACGGTAAAAATTTCAAACTTTACCTTTGGAACCAATACAGAAACGGTAGATCAACCAGACTACTTCTTACCACTCTTGGGAAGCAAGATTGAAAACGACAAAAGCAAACCATGCATCGAAGAGATACACCACTCGAATCTCGAAAATATCGAGGAGCTAACAAGGTCAAAATCCGACTATCCCACCAAAATGCAATAGGAACGATAACATTTGCCACATTTGTGGCGATACTCTTAATTCTGCTTTTTTTTCCACAGGCGTAAAAATACCATCCAAGGTATAGCAATCCCCAAACTCTTACAATAAAACAAGGAGGCAAATCTGCAAAACCCTGAAGACATAGAAACATCCTTAGGAGACTTGAAGCATCCCACATCCAAAATAAACGGTATCCCAGAACCGGAAGTCAATCGAGGACGCTTGACACTTAAGGGGGGAGACGTTACGAGAGAGCTACCCTGGTAACCAGTACGAACGGAAGAACCACCCTTGCACCCAATAAGCCACATCGATCGTCCACCGCGATCGACGCACAACACAGATGCCGACGCAGCCAAAAGCAACATAGCAACAGCACGAAGAACCAACGCCAGCCAGGAGCCACACCAACGGGGACGACGACGACATCAAATGCTGACTCACCAAAATCGACTAACAAAAAGGTTTAGCAATAGGTATCAAAATTTAGTCTTAGTAGTGCTGTGTAACAAGCAAGTGGAAATATATTTTTTTTATTGAACGAATGTCATTCGTCCCATTATTTATATATATATATATATATATATATATATATATATATATATATATATATATATATATATATATATATATATATATATATATATATATATATATATATATATATATATATATATATATATATATATATATATATATATATATATATATATATATATATAGATAGATAGATAGATATATAAGAACCAAACAATCCTAAACTTACCAGAAGTCGATTGGTTTTGTCTCCGCTTGGCGCATTGCTATTCAAATTTGTATGAAACCTACTTTTTTGCATTTACCTTTCTAGAAAGCTCAATAATGATCTAATAATGCACTACATTATGTAAAAGTATAGTATTTTAGATGCCTAACAACTTTGCAGAAGCCACTGAAGAGTTAGGATGTCCCTAAGAAGAGCTATAGCTGTTCGAAGTTGAGTATGTCGATTTAAGTGCAGAAAATCTTGTTTTCTGCCAACATTACCAATGTACCGGCGCCAGTAGGATTCCCATCAGAAATAACCTGTTGTAACGAGTTTATACACTCACCTGGATCAAACAAATAAATTCAATATTTCAATATTTTAGGCGCAGGTAGAATCTACAACGTGCTTCAGAGGTTACTTCTGATCGAAATCTGACTAACGCCGGTACGGTGGCAGTGTTGGCAAAAAAATGATTTGCAACATAAATTTCGATATACTCAACTTTGAACAGCTACAGCATTTTTTTGGGACACCTTAGCACATTGATGTCTTCGGCCAAGTTGTTAGGCATCAAAAAACCTACCATATTAAATCATGAAACCTATAGTTTGAGCCGCTTTGAGTTCTTTAGAATGGAAAATGCAAAAACGTTGGTTTTTCCATACAAACCTCCATATAAATTTGAAATGCAATGCGCCAAGCGGAGACTAAACCAATCGAACCCCGATAAATTCAGGATTGTTTGGAGCTCCAAATAGAACGAAAAAAACTTGGCTCTGGCTTTCTGCTATCAAGTTTCGTTTTTTCCATATAACGATTCCCCACCCTAATATATATATATATATATATATATATATATATATATATATATATATATATATATATATATATATATATATATATATATATATATATATATATATATATATATATATATATATATATATATATATATATATATGTATATATATATATATATATATATATATATATATATATATATATATATATATATATATATATATATATATATATATATATATATATATATATATATATATATATATATATATATATATCACTTGAAACATTTTAACTCTTCTAGAGAACCGTTTGCCCAATCGTCTTGTTGTCAAAGAATGAATTGTATATTTTTAATCAAGCATTCCAATGAACATATGGTTTTTGCTGGAGAACCACGGACAAATTAAGAAAAAAACGTGTATTTTCCTAAATAATTATAATTTTTCGAGCATAAATTAGAAATAACTCGAAAACCGATGTCTTTAGAATGTTAACTACCAAGTGCTTTTTAATTCAACATGACTCTCTGCATCTTTTAAAATCATCAGAATACAAAAATTTTTAAATATGTTTAAATTAGAGTTTTTATAATAAATTTAATCTACCATAAATAAATTATTTTTCATTTCTTCATCCTGGACTTTTTTTTAGAGTTGCAAATTAACGTCAAGTTTCTTTGAAAAAAAATTAATAGATGATTCAACTCTTTCTTTAAATTGAAATTTAATGTTTATTTTTAATTTTTTTGGTCAAAAAAAATTTTGTTTGTACAGTGTATATTTTTATGATGCATTTTTAATTCCCTACAATTCATTTTCAGACAGTTTTTCTATACAACCAACGGTTTCTGGGTAACAATGCTTCGAATAAAACCTATGCCAAAGGGCATACGCCCTTTTAGAATATAACTCAAGGGTGTAAAAAATCTCTCCATCTGTGAAAAATGCTCAGTTTGCTAAGCCAAATACGTGTGCAAAGTTTCATTCAAATCATAATTTGTCTATTAAATTTTAGAGTATTTCCAGGTCATTTGAAATGATTTTGCTCATTATGCACATAATTTTTACAACTAAAAACATTTACCTGCCAAATTTGGTTCCATATAGTTGATTAGTTCTCGAGATATGCAGAAATTTGTGTTTCATTTGTATGGCAACCCCTCCCTTCCCGAAAACGGAGAGGCGTTCAACTAGCATGAACATATTTGTTACCCCTTAAAACATCCACGTGCCAAATTCGGTTTCATTTGCTTGTTCTTGAGTTGTGCAGAAATTTATGTTTCATTTGTATGGGACTCCTCCCTTCCTGAAGAGGGAGGGGTCTCAAACCATCATAGGGACCTTTATCGGCACCAAAATCCCCTACATACAAATTTTCTCGTCGATCGATCGAGACAGGCAGACAGAAAGACAGACAGACAGACCGGACTGCATTTTTATATGTATAGACTAGCTGATACGCGGCCTGCGTTGCTGCGCCATTAGGTTTATGGCAACCGTATATCTATCGAATGTACATAATTTTGATCAGATATTAACATTGCCATGTTATATCTATAAGGTATTCTCCCCTATAAGCTATTTTTCTGAATCATGTTTCTACAATGCTCCGATGTTTATCAAAATTCTAACAAATACATTTGAAAACCATTACGAAATGTTCTGATACTATGTTTATTATTTTGGCTTGGAATAGCTTAAGCATTATCCAAGTCTCTAATCAAGCAACACGTGCAAAAAGACCCATATACGAAACATGAATGAATTGAAGTCGGTTATTTTGAATAAAAATAATTTGAAGAGTGTATTTTACAAATAAATGGGTATCCATTCATTGTGATAACCACCTCAACTGTTAAAGTTGGGTGGTAAACAATTATTTCCGCCATTATAAGATAATCTAATAATAAAAATTTTGGTGCCTATACAGTTAGTGTTTTTAACGTGGGGTATACGTACCTTGTAAAAAAACGCTGATTGGAAGATACGCGTAGAGAATCGTAGTAAAAGAGCTCATCTAAATCAATAGTATCAGTAAAAGTCCAAATTATTTTAATTTTAATGAGATATTCATTTTTTAATGATATGTTCAAAGCCACAACCGCAAATTTGGCGTAGAACTACATAAAGCTGTTTGTAACATGGCTTGCATGATTGCATTCGAAAACAATTACAAAAGATGAGTTCAATAATTATGATGGATTATCGTGTATTAACATGTTCATGTCTATAACTATCACCCATCATTTTGGGTGTTTTCCAGACACCGAAAATCACCATCTTGGATTTGGCGCCTGGTATTCGGTATTCGATATTGCGGAAACCGGATATCACCATCTTGGATTTTAAAATGGCATCTGGATTTGATTTCCAATCTCTGGGTATCATATCGATTTCGGAATGATAATTTTTGGCTGTTTTCCAGCATCCTAACGTTGCAATTTCAGATTTAAAAATATTGACTGTAGTCAATTTTTAGCTTCTGTGCAACACCAACATTAGGTGGTATTTGATAGTTTCCAGTAGCCGGAAATCGCCATCTTGAGTTACAGAAAGGCTTCTGGATGTGTTCTCCGATCTCCGGGCATCATCTTGACTACGAAATAATTAATTATGTCCTTTTTCCCACAGCCGGAAGTTGCCACTTCGGATTGAAAAATGGTGTCAGGGGTCGATTTTTGGACTATGCACAGCATCTTGATAACGGAAATACCCATTTTGGGTTATGTTTGGAGATTTCTGAAAACCGGAAGTCACCATTTTGAATTTCTAAACAGCGTCTTGTATGATTAAAGGTCTGTTGGGTTCATTTAGATTCCAGATTTCCAGATTTAGATTACCCATATTGAGTGGTGTTCGGTCATTATATGTTGTTTTATAGAAACCGGAAACCATCATATTGTATTTCAAAATGGTCAGTGAAGTCGGTTCAATGTAGTATTTGGTCATTTTCGGTAACCGAAAGTCAAAAAAAAAGCCTTGGTGCTACATTCCGTATGGGAATTGGACCTTTTGTTTTACTATACACAGACTTCGCAGCCGACTGTCAAATGACAGGTCAATTGCGGGCCTAGCGCTACGATCCTACTGACACTAACAGTATCTCCCTAGCCGGGGCTCGAACATACGATGACTGGCTTCTTAGGCCAGCATCGTACCTCAAGACCAGCTGGGAGATTTTACCGAAAGTCGCCATCCTGTATTTTATCTCGGTTCTGGAATGACTATTGGGCTGTTTACCGGAAGTCGCCATCCTGTATTTTATCTCGGTTCTGGAATGACTATTGGGCTGTTTTCCAGCAACCGGAAGTTGCCACTTCAAATTTCAAAATTGCGTCTAGGGACGATTTTTGGCCTATGTGCATCATATTGATTGCAGAAGTGCCCATATTGGGTGATATTGGTTGTTGCTGGGTATCATTTTGGTTCCATAACAAACCATAATAGGCGGTATTTGATAATTTTCTGAAACCAGCAGTCGCCATCTTGGATTTCAAGCCGGCGTCTATGTTTAATTTTCAGTCTCGGCACTGTTCTGGTTTAAGGAATATTTATATTGGGTGGTATTGGACCGTTTTGGAATGTTCTCCAGAAACTGGAGAATGTCATCTTGACATCTTGGGTTGATTTTCGGTTTCGAAAATACCAATATTAGCCTGTTGAGTTCAAAACATGTCTCCACATTTTTCAATAGTTCATTAGTTCACGTGATAACATTACAATTTTGTCGCATACTGATAGAGGCATAACTAATTTCCGTTGGAAACCAACATCAATAAAACACCCTTAAGAATTAATACACCCTGTAAAATTGAGCAAAATCATTTCAAATCGCCTGGAAATATGCGAAAATCTAATCGACCAATTTTGATTTGAATGAAACTTTGCACACGTATTCGGCTTAGCAAACTGAGCATTTTTCACAGGTGGAGAGATTTTTTGCATCCATGAGTGACATTCTAAAAGGGCGTATGCCTTTTGGCATAGGTTTTATTCGAAGCATTGTAGCCCAGAAACCGTTGGTTGTATAGAAAAACTGTCCGAAAATAAGTTGTTGGGAATCAAAAATGCATCATAAAAAAAATATATACTGTACAAAAAAAAATTTTTTTGACCAAAAAAAATTAAAAATAAACATTAAATTTCAACTTAAAAAAAAGAGTTGATTTTTTTTTTATTTTTTTGTTTAATGAAACTTGACGTTAATACACAACTTATAAAAAAAGTCCCAGATGGAGAAATGAAAAATTATTTTTTATGGTAGATTAATTATATTATGAAAATTCTAATGCAAACATTTTTCAAAATATTTGTATTCTGATGATTTTAAAATATGCAGAGAGTCATTTTGAATCAAAAAGCACTTGGTAGTTAACATTCTAAAGGCATCGGTTTTCGAGTTATTTTAAATTTAAGCTCGAAAAATTATAATTATTTAGGAAAATACACGTTTTTCTTAATTTGTCCGTGGTTCTCCAGCAAAAACCATACGTTCATTGAAATGCTTGATCAAAAATATACAATTCATTCTTTGGCAACAAAACGATTGGGCGAATGGTTCTCAAGAAAAGAGTTAAATGTTCTAGGTGTTTTAAATATATATAAGAATCAACTATTTATTTTCGAGTTTTATTATTTTAGGAACATATTTTTTAATGACATAGATACTTTACACAACTAGTTTCACCTTATATTTTATATACATCATAAGTCTTTTGAAAACAGTTTCGTTTGTATCTTATTTTCTGAAATCGGAACAAAAGAGTAATACTTTTGTGTATTATAGACTTTTTGAAAATATTACTCCATTCTGTTACTCCTTGTTCATGTTCTTCATATGATACCCAACTAAATGACATTTTTGATGAATTTTTATAACTTTTCTGATTAGACCAATCATACAATTCTTTTGCGCTTGTAATGGGATGTTCATGTTCTTTAGCTAAACTTGCATTTCCTGCCATACGTTTCAATATGCCACCAATTGCATCGCATGGGCCTTTACCATGAGAAATCGTAGAAAAATGCCCCTCTGCATCGACGTTGTATTTTGTTTTGAACTTACAAAGACTTGCAAAGTTTTTTTCTATTTTTATTTTTTGAGGCAGCTCCATCAGACATTAATATAGCTTTTTTCGACTGTATTGTGTTTCCAAAAAACTCATTAATTTGGCAATGAGCACCAATTTTTTTAATTTTGCAATAACGTTTTCGTTAAATTTGCGTAAGCTTGATGAGCGCCGATGATCAGGAACACTTTATTCATCTTCACAAAATGCAAACTGTTACTAACACTTCCGGAGAAGTGCAATCGTATTTTTATACGAAAACAGATATTATAGGTAACCCAGTAGTTATTGGTTGCGTACTTTACAAACAGTTATTATTAGTAAACAAGTAGGTAGTGTTGCACGACAAACATATTTTTTATAAAACATTCGGCGCAAGGGGGAACGTGTAGGTAGGCTTAGGTACAGCGCTTGAGTTATTTTTCCAATCGTTTTGTTGTCATAGAATAAATTGTATATTTTTGATCAAGCATTCCAATGAACGTATGGTTTTTGCTGGAGAACCACGGACAAATTAAGAAAATCGTGTATTTTCCCAAATATTAATAATTTTTCGAGCTTAAATTTAAAATAACTCGAAAACCGATGCCTTTAGAATGTTAACTACCAAGTGCTTTTTGATTCAAAATGACTCTCTGCATATTTTAAAATCATCAAAAAAATAAATCAAATACAAATATTTTGAAAAATGTTTAAATTAGAATTTTTATAACAAAATTAATCTACCATAAAAAAAATATTTTCCATTTCTCCATCCTGGACTTTTTTTTTAAAAAGTTGCGTATTAACGTCAAGTTTAAAATAAAAATTTAAAAAAATTCATCTCTTTTTTTTTAAATTGAAATTTGATGTTTTTTTTAAATTTTGCCCTTCTCCTAGAAAGGTATAGCAATCACTTGCAAAACCGAAGATATAAAAGTGTTCCAAAGGGCCGAATGGAGCATTTTCTGTGTGTGTATGTGTGTGTGTGTGCAGATTTTTTTTCTCACTCACGTTTCTAAGAGATGGCTGGACCGATTTCCATGAAATTAATTGCAAATGAAAGGTCTAGTTGTCCCATAGGACCCTATTAAATTTTATTGCATTCGGATTTTTAGTTTAGAGGTTATGTATCAAAATGTCAAAATCATGAAACATCATTATCTCGAAAACTACACAACCGATTTGAACAAAATTGGTTTCAAATGAACGGGCTATCCGAAAAACTCTTAAATTTTGCATTTTATGGAGATTGAACTTGTGGTTCAAAAGTATGAAAAGAAACGTGTTTTGAAGACTGTTTAATCTCACTCATGTTTCTCAGAGATGGCTGAACCGATTTTCATAAAATCAGTGTCAAATGGAAGGTCTAGTTGCCCCATAAGACCTTATTGATTAATTTTGCAATCGGACTATTACTTTGCCTGTTATGTTTAAAAATGTGAAATCCAGCTATGAAAAGGAACATATTTCGAAGACTACTTGGACTCACTCACTTTTCTCAGAGATTGCTGACCCGATTTCCACAAAATTAGTGTCAATCTATAAGTCTAGTTGCCTCATAACACCCAATTGAATTTTACTGTAATCGGACTGTAACTTCGTCTGTAATGTATCGAAATGTGAAAATCACGAAACTTCATTATCTCAGAAACTACACAACCGATTTGATCAATATTATTATCAGATGAGCGGACTTGTTAGGAAGGAGCGTCAAAAATAGCTTCGGCCCTCACATGTTCCTATCACACACCTCCACAAGTCATATAATTACACTAGACTGCCGGTTGAAACATGGATTCAACTGGTTGGTGTTGCCTGGGCAATGTTGTCATCCGACAATAGCTAAGTGAGAAGGTGCGACGCGATCATTGGCGCGTTAACTATATTCCGGCAGTGGAGGAAATGCTTCGCCAACCCGAGCGTCTGTTCACCAAGATGGTGCGGCTCAAAACAGCGTCTGATCTCCATGTTAGGAGCGGCTGATTAACGTCCTGGTGGCAGCGTGGGACTCTAAACAGAGCTGACACGATGGTCCCCCGACGAGACAGGGGGTTGGGGAAGGCCCAACGAGCCGCCCCGGAAAACAACATGTTACAAACAACGTAAGAGATAATACGGATCGGAACAATCGGCATGGACCTAGGCAACGAAATAAGGACTACGATTGGAAACTAGGGACATGGAACTGCAAATCGCTCTGCTTTCCAGGATGCGACAGGATAATTTATGACGAGCTACATCCACGCAACTTCGAAGTCATAGCGCTGCAGGAACTTTGTTGGACAGGACAGAAGGTATGGAAAAGCGGGCACCGGGCGGCTACTTTCTACCAGAGTTGTGGTACCACCAGCGAGCTGGGAACCGGCTTCATAGTACTGGGTAAGATGCGCCAACGCGTGATAGGGTGGCAGCCGATCAACGCAAGGATGTGCAAGTTGAGGATAAAGGGCCGGTTCTTCTACTACAGCATCATCAACGTGCACTGCCCACATGAAGGAAGACCCGGCGACGAGAAGGAAGCGTTCTACGCGCAGCTGGAGCAGGTCTACGATAGCTGCCCGCGACGGGACGTGAAGATCGTTATTGGGGACTTGAATGCTAAGGTAGGACGGGAGGCAATGTACAGACCGGTAATCGGACCAGATAGCCTGCATGCCGTGTCTAATGTTTACGGCCATCGGTGCGTAAACTTTGCGGCCTCCAGTGGTATGGTAGTCCGAAGTACCTTCTTCTCCCGCAAAGGTATCCACAAATCCACCTGGAGATCACCCGACCAACAGACAGAGAACCAAATCGACCACGTTTTAATCGACGGCAGGTTTTCCTCCGACATCATCAACGTTCGCACCTACCGCAGTGTGAATATAGATTCGGACCACTACCTAGTAGCTGTGTGCATGCGCTCAAAACTATCGACGGTGTATAACACCCGCCGAAGTCGAACGTCGCGACCAAATATTGAGCAACTGCGGGACGCCGAGGCTGCACAGGAATACGCGCAGCAGCTGGAGGCAGTGCTACCTACGGAAGAGCAGCTTGGCGCAGCTACCCTTGAAGATGGCTGGAAAAGCATCCGATCCGTCATAGGTAACACTGCAGTAGCGCTACTAGGTACAAGGGCCCCGAATCATAGAAATGACTGGTTTGACGGCGAATGCAAACGGTTAGTCGAGGAGAAGAATGCAGCACGGGCGAGAATGCTGCAACACCGTACGAGAGCGAACAAGGAACGATACTGACAGGCACGGAACAGCCAAAACTCAGTCCTCCGAAGGAAGAAGCGCCAGCTCGAGGACCGAGATCGCGTAGCGATGGAAGAGCTGTACCAAGCTAACGACACTCGGAAGTTTTACGAGAAGCTGAACAGCTCCCGCGAAGGCTTTGTGCCGCAAGCCGATATGTGCAGGAGCTTGGACGGCAACTCCCTAACAGACGAGTGTGAGGTGATCGAAAGGTGGAGGCAGCACTTCGACGAGCATCTAAATGGCGATGCAGTAGAGCGCGAGGACGGTATGGCAATTGATCTTGGTGCACGAGCAGAAAAAATCAGAATTCCAGCCCCCGATCTTCTGGAGGTGGAGGAGGAGATTGGTCGGCTGAAAAACAATAAAGCTGCTGGAGTGGACCAACTTCCCAGCGAGCTATTGAAATACGGTGGAGAAACACTGGCTAGAGCCGTGCACTGGGTCATTGTCAAGGTTTGGGAGGAAGAACGAGTATCGGAGGAGTGGATGGAGGGTATTGTGTGTCCCATCTACAAAAAGGGCGACAAACTGGAGTGCTGCAATTACCGGGCAATCACTCTGTTGAACGCCGCCTACAAGGTACTCTCCCAAATACTTTGCTGTCGACTATCACCATTTGCGAATCAGTTCGTGGGGCACTACCAGGCGGGATTTATGGGTGCCCGCGCCACAACGGATCAGATATTCGCGGTTCGGCAGGTTATGCAGAAATGCCGCGAATATAACGTGCCCACACATCATTTGTTCATCGATTTAAAATCGGCGTACGACACAATCGATCGGGACAAGCTATGGCAAATTATGCACGACTACGGATTTCCGGACAAACTGACGCGGTTGGTCAAAGCGACGATGGATCGAGTGATGTGTGTAGTTCGAGTTTCGGGGGCACTCTCGAGCCCCTTCGAAACCCGAAGAGGTCTAAGGCAAGGTGATGGTCTCTCATGTCTACTGTTTAACATTGCCCTGGAAGGTGTCATTAAAAGAGCGGGGATTAACACGAGTGGCACGATATTCCAAAAGTCGGTTCAACTGTTTGGTTTCGCCGACGATATTGACATTGTGGCTCGGACCTTTGTGAAGATGGCGGATACGTACATCGGACTAAAGGCTGAAGCCAAACGGATTGGACTGGTCATCAATGCATCGAAGACGAAGTACATGAAAGGAAGGGGTTCACGAGAGGACAGTGCTAACCTCCCATCTCGAGTTCAAATTGGTGGTGATGAAGTCGAGGTGGTTGATGAGTTCGTGTATCTGGGCTCACTGCTAACTGCCGACAACGATACCAGCAGAGAAATTCAACGGCGCATTATGGCAGGAAATCGTGCATACTTTGGTCTCCGGAGGACGCACCGATCGAGTAGAATTCGTCGCCGCACCAAGTTAATCATCTACAAGACGCTGATCAGACCGGTAGTCCTCTACGGGCATGAGACATGGACTATGCTTGTAGAGGACCAACGCGCCCTTGCGGTCTTCGAGCGGAAGGTGTTGCGTACCATCTTCGGTGGACTGCAGATGGAAAACGGAGTGTGGAGAAGGCGAATGAAACACAAACTGCAAGAGCTGCTTGGGGAGCCATCTATCGTTCACACCGCTAAGATAGGCAGGTTGCGGTGGGCTGGGCATGTTGTAAGGATGTCAGACGACAGCCCGGTAAAGATGGTTCTTGAAACCAATCCGTCAGGGACGAGACGGAGAGGTGCACAGCGGGCAAGGTGGATCGATCAGGTGGAAGACGACCTGCGGACCCTACGCAGACTGCAGAGCTGGCGAACTGCAGCCATGGACCGAGTGGAATGGAGACGACTCTTTCGTACAGCAAAGGCCACACCATGGCTTGGGACTGTTTGGTAAGGTAAGTAAGCGGACTAGTTAAGCGTTAACTGATGAATTATGATTGAACACGTGGTTTCAAAGTTTGGCTGCCCTATACGTTTCCATTTCATTAGATTATAATCGAACTTAAGCAACCGTGATGTATGAAATTGTTAATGAAACAACGAAAGTCTATTATCTCATAGATTACATGACTAATTTGAACATAACTAGAGTCATACGAACGAGTCATCTCTCAAACTTACAAATAACAAACTTCATAACAATTTGATATGTGGCTCAAAAGTTATGGAAAGAAAAGAAATTTAATGACTATTTGAAACCCGGGTGTTATTCGATCATTTTCGGCTGTTTCCCAGGAACCGGAAGTCGCCAACCTAGAATCTAAAATGGGGTCTGTGGTCGATTTCAGCTGATGTGCATTATTCTAGTTCCGGAGATACTCATGTTAGGCGGAAATCGGCCATTTTTGGCTGTTTTCCAGAAACCAGAAATTGCCATCTTACAATTCATAATGGTGTCTTACGTCAATTTTTAGCTTCCTGCAACATTCTGGCTCCGGTAATACTCATATTGGGTGGTATTTGGTCATTTTAGGCTGTTTTTCAGAAACCGGAAGTCGCCATCTTAGAATTCAAAATGGTATCTGTGGTCGATTTCAGCTCCTGTGTATCATTCTAAATCCGGATATTATTATGTTGGGTGGAAATTGGCCATTTTTAACTGTTTTCCATAAACCGGATGTTGCCATCTTGCAATCCAAAATGTTGCCTGAGGTCGATTATGGAACATATTTGTTACCACTAAAAACTTTCAACTACAAAATATGGTTCCATTTAGTTGATTAGTTCGCGAGATGTGCAGAAATTTTTGCAAAAACATGTGCTTCCAGAAGAGGGAGGGGCGTCGAACCATTATGGACATATTTATTACCCTTTAAAACATCCACATGCCAAATTCGGTTTATTTGCTTGGTTTGTTCTTGAGTTGTGAAGAAATGTATGTTTCATTAGTATTGGACCCCTCCTTTACAGAAGAGGGAGGGGTCTCAAACTATCATAGGAACCTTTATCGGCACCAAAAACCCCTTCATACAAATTTTTACGTCGATCGGTTCGGTAGTTTTCGAGCCTATATGGATCAAACAGACAGACAGACCGGACTACATTTTCATATATATAGATTACAACATCAATATTTTAGAACCTAAAGAGTGAAATTCATTTATTGGATTGAAGCGTTCATGTAAATCTATTTTTACAAATAAAAGTTTGAATTAGAAAGGTCCCGCTAGGTGGATTAATTTAGGTTTTTTTATGATGCATTTTTAATTCCCTACAACTCATTTTCAGACAGTTTTTCTATACAACCAACGGTTTCTGGGCTTTAATGCTTCGAATAAAACCTATGCCAAAAGGCATACGCCCTTTTAGAATATAATTCATGGGTGTAAAAAATTTCTCCATCTGTGAAAAATGCTCAGTTTGCTAAGCCAAATACGTGTGTAGAGTTTCATTCAAATCAAAATCAGAATTTCATTCTGTGCCGAACACGTATCAGTATCGGACGTGTTTGGTGATCGCTCCGATAGAATATAAAACAAAAGACGTGTGAACAAGTGTTGGCATTGTTTGCCTGGTCGAGTGAAATAAATCCGAGTTGAAGGTCGCGCCTTTGTGCAACTGTTTCGCATCGTGACTGCCAGCTGGTGCGTAAGCCGATTTGGCTGCTGGCTGATTTGTGCTACAGCAGTGGCCGAGACACAAAAGGGGAAAAAGAAGAAGCCATCAGTTGACAGTTGAGTTGTATCGCTGTGTGGAGTGATCTCACACCTGGCTCGCTGCTGGTGGCTGTTTGGTGCTGCTGTATTGATGCTGCTGGCTGTAACGGCTGCAACATCGAACGATCGGACAACCAACCTTACTGGAAGGGAGAAGTAAAAAGGTACGTGTTCTTGTCGGCGCTAGTGTGCTAGACTTAGCGCGATGGATGTAGATCCCTCGCCTCCCACGCCACCATCCCCGAACCCCTCTGACCCTGACCCTTCTGTTACCCCCTCCCCTGTTCATTCTTCAGTCCCCCCTCGCCCCAGGCTTTACCCAGACGGAGTCCAGGGCAGCTATACTGTCTATTTTCGGCTGCGGGACCGAAATCGAAACAGTTGAACCTCTTGCAGATTTCTAAAGACCTGACGAAGGAGTACAAGGGCGTGACCGAAATTTCCAAGGTCCGGCATAACAAGCTCCGTGTCGTGGTCAGTAACCTGAAAGAGGCCAACGAGATAGCCTGCTCTGAGCTCTTCACACGCGAGAATCGCGTTTACATACCCGCACGAGACGTGGAGATCGACGGTGTCATAACCGATTCGAGTCTGTCCGTCGAGTGTATACTGGAAAGTGCCAGAGGGTGCTTTAAGAACAAAACATGTCCCGATGTAAAGGTGCTCGACTGCAAGCAATTGCGGTCAGCATCGATCATCGGTGGCAAAACAGTATTCACTCCGTCAGACTCGTTACGAGTTACGTTCGCAGGATCAGCACTACCAAGCCACGTCTCGATCCACCGGGTTCGTCTCCCTGTGCGATTATATGTGCCTCGCGTCATGAACTGCCTGAATTGTAAGCAGTTAGGCCACACCACCGCCTTCTACAGCAATAAGGCACGTTGTGGCAAGTGTGGGGAGAATCATGCGGATGATTCCTGCAGTAAAAATGCTGAAAAATGCATTCACTGTGGGGAGAGTCAGCATGAGCTCTCGACATGTGCGGTGTACATGCAGCGCAGTGATAAAATAAAGAGGTCTCTCAAAGAGCGTTCGAAGCGTTCGTACGCTGAGATGCTGGAGAAGACCGTTACCACTTCTCCCATTACATCAATCCCTTTTGATATGTTGTCCTCTGATGAAACCGATTCTGACGATTCACCAGCGGGAACATCTTACGCCAATCCTGGGGAGTCTAGAAAGAGGAAAAATGTTTCCTCTCGTAAATATCCCAGAAAAGGTCCTAAGATTTCTCAAAGTGAAATGAAAGTTACAAACAAACCAAACAGTGCTGCGGAAAAACCGAAGCAAACTCCTCCTGGGCTTGCAAATTTAAAGTCCCAGAAGGAGTTCCCAGCACTGCCAGGAACATCTAAAACCCCAGTTGTTCCTTTTGCACTCCCAGTTGATGAAACAAACTCTGGATTAGTGAAATTTTCTGACATTGTGGACTGGATTTTTGAAATTTCAATGTACCCGATCCAATTAAAATTTTTCTTACAGCATTTCTCCCAACAGTTAGATTATTTTTGAAGCAGTTGACTTGTATCCTTCGATGCCTAATTCAACTGCGTATATGCAGGATTCTATCTCTGTCTTACAATGGAATTGTAGAAGTATTTTACCAAAAATTGATTCGTTTAAAGTTTTGATGAATAAAAACAAGTGCGATGCATTTTCCCTTTGTGAAACTTGGCTTACTTCAAATATTGATCTCAACTTCCATGATTTTAATATTATTCGCCTTGATCGAGACACCCCATATGGAGGAGTACTTTTACTTTTTTGTACTTTTTTTTTTCTATCGTTTTAACCTCCCCTCGATTCCAGGCATCGAAGTTGTCGCATGTCAAATGACAATACAAGGTAAAGAGCTTTGTATTGCCTCAATATATATTCCTCCCAGAGCACAGGTTGGGCAACGGCTGCTCTTTGATTTAATGAACCTTCTTCCCTCGCCACGATTGATTTTGGGAGACTTCAACTCTCATGGCGTGGCTTGGGGTTCCCCTTACAATGATAACCGCTGCTCTTTAATCTATAACCTTTGCGATGACTTCGACATGACTATTTTAAACAACGGTGAAATGACACGTATCCCGAAACCTCAAGCGCGCCCAAGCGCTTTGGATCTATCCTTATGTTCGACGTTGCTACGGTTGGATTGCACATGGAAGGTAATACTCGATCCTCACGGTAGCGACCATTTGCCTATTCTTATTTCAATTAATAACGGGTCAACTCGCATGCGACCAATTGACATTCCGTATGACCTCACACGGAATGTCGATTGGAAGTTATACGAGGAAATGGTTTCAAAAGCGGTCGATTCGATTCAACATCATCCACCACTTGAAGAATTCAACCTCCTCGCGGGCTTGATTCTCGACGCCGCGTTGCAAGCCCAAACGAAGAAATATCCCGGCGTAACGATTAAAGAACGGCCTCCCACTCCGTGGTGGGACCAAGAGTGCTCCGATGTCTACACGCAAAGATTCGACGCGTTTTTGGCCTTCCAGAAGGGAGGTATACCTGGCGACTATTTACGGTATTCGGAGCTTGATACCAAGCTTAAAAGCTTGGCTAAAGCAAAGAAACGCGGATATTGGCGTCGGTTCGTGAACGAGACGTCGAGGGAGACATCGATGAGCACTCCTTGGAACACAGCCCGAAGAATGCGGAATCGCGTAACGGTCAACGAAAGCGAGGAGTCTTCAAGTAGGTGGATATTTGATTTTGCCAGGAAAGTATGTCCGGACTCTGTTCCTGAGCAAAATATTGTTCGTGATGCGTCTCCGGGCCACGACGCGATGGAATAACCTTTTACGATGGCAGAATTTTCAGTTGCCCTCCTGTCCTGTAACAATAACGCGTCTGGGTTAGATAGAATCAAATTCAACTTGTTGAAGAATCTACCCGGCAATGCCAAGAGGCGCTTGTTGAACTTGTTCAATAAGTTCCTGGAGCAAAACATTGTAACGCAGGATTGGAGGCAAGTTAAGGTGATCGCCATCCAAAAACCAGGGAAACCAGCTTCTGATCACAACTCTTATAGGCCGATTGCAATGCAATCCTGTTCCGGAAATTGATGGAAAAAATGATACTCCGTCGCTTAGACCACTGGGTCGAATCAAATGGTCTACTATCAGATACTCAATTTGGCTTCCGCCGTGCCAAAAAGACGAATGATTGTCTTGCGTTGCTTTCAACAGATATTCAGTTGGCGTATGCTCGCAAAGAACAAATGGCGTCTGCGTTCTTGGACATTAAGGGGGCTTTTGATTCCGTTTCTATTGACATTCTTACGGGTAATCTTCACTGACAAGGATTTTCTCCAATTTTAAACAATTTTTTGCACAATTTGTCCGAAAAGCACATGCATTTTACGCACGGCGATTTGGCAACTTTTCGCATTAGCTACATGGGTCTTCCCCAGGGCTCATGTTTAAGCCCCCTTCTTTACAACTTTTATGTTGTTTAATGTTGTTTAATGACATCGACGAATGTCTGGCAAATTCATGCACGATAAGACAACTTGCAGACGACAGCGTTGTTTCTGTTACAGGAGCCAAAGTTGCCGATTTGCAAGGACCATTGCAAGATACCTTGGACAATTTGCCTGGGCTTTACAGCTAGGTATCGAATTCTCTCCGGAGAAGACTGAGATAGTAGTTTTTTCTAGGAAGCATGAACCTGCTCAGTTTCAAACACAATTAATGGGTAAAACGATTTCTCAGGTTTTGATACACAAATATCTTGGTATCTGGTTCGACTCTAAAGGCACCTGGGGTTGTCACGTGAGGTATCTGATGAAAAAATGTCAACGAAGAG
Organism: Wyeomyia smithii; assembly: GCF_029784165.1. Classification (NCBI taxonomy): domain Eukaryota; kingdom Metazoa; phylum Arthropoda; class Insecta; order Diptera; family Culicidae; genus Wyeomyia; species Wyeomyia smithii. The sequence goes on from NC_073694.1 coordinate 95,142,931, forward strand.
TGGATTTTCTTCGTACAATAACCGGACAATGGTGGGGAGCCCACCCAGGAGACCTTATAAGGCTTTACCAAATAACGATACTGTGTGTTACACACATACGGGTGTTTCTGCTTCCGCTCCGTAGCAAACACACATCTGATCAAACTGGAGCGAATACAATATCGTTGGAGTGAATACGGGTGTTTCTGCTTCCGCTCCGTAGCAAACACACATCTGATCAAACTGGAGCGAATACAATATCGTTGTTTGCGTATCGCCTTAGGTTGCATGCAGTCGACCCATACGATGAGTTTGGAGGTCTTAGCTGGAGTACTACCATTGAAAACCCGCTTCTGGAGCCTGTCTTCTCGCATTCTTATCAAATGTGAGGTCTTGAACCGTCCCGTGATTGAAAATTTTGTAAGGTTAATCGAACTTAATTCTCAAACCCGTTTTATGACATTGTATTTCAATTACATGTCCGAAAATATTAACCCTTCTTCGAATATTCCAAATCGTGTCGACTTATCAAATACTTCTGATTCTACTGTGTTTTTCGATACATCCATGATAGAAGAAACTCGTGGAATCCCGGATCATTTACGCGTGCAGCAGATCCCCAAAATTTTTTCCAATAAATATCGAAAAATCAACTGCGACAATATGTTCTACACTGACGGATCACTTCTTGATGGGTCCACTGGCTTCGGTATTTTCAATAACCATTTAACCGTCTCCCATAAGCTCGATAATCCTGCTTCTGTTTACGTCGCAGAATTGGCTGCAATTCAGTACACCCTAGGGATTATCGAAAAAATGCCCACGGACCATTATTTCATCTTTACGGACAGTCTCAGTTCCATTGAGGCTCTCCGATCGATGAAAGATGTTAAGCACTCTCCGTATTTCCTGGGGAAAATACGGGAACATCTGAGTGCTTTATCCGAAAAATCGTTTCAGATTACCTTAGCGTGGGTCCCTTCTCACTGCTCGATACCGGGTAATGAGAAAGCGGACTTTTTGGCTAAGGTGGGCGCAACAAACGGTGATATTTATGAGCGACCAATTGCCTTTAATGAATTTTTCGCACTTGTACGTCAGAACACGATCATCAGTTGGCAAAATGCTTGGACCAGAGGGGAATTGGGAAGGTGGTTACATTCCATAATCCCCAAAGTATCGACGAACCCGTGGTTCATGGGGTTGGATGTAGGTCGGGATTTCATTTGCGTGATTTCCCGCGGCTTATGTCCAATCACTATAGATTTGACGCGCATCTCCGTCGTGTTGGGCTCGGGGAAAGTGGTATCTGTGCCTGTGGTGAGGGTTATCACGACATAGAGCATGTGGTTTGGTCATCCCTTGTACACCATGACGCCAGGTCTAAATTAATAGCTTCCCTGCAGGCCGAAAGTAGGCAGCCGGCTGTTCCTGTTCTTGATGTCTTGGCGAGCCGTGACCTATCCTACATGTCCCTTATATACATTTTCCTGAAATCCATCCACGCCTCAGTTTAATCCTATTCCCTTCCGCCTACATCCAACCAAACGACAAGAACACGTTAAGACCCCGGATCCGGAAACAGCAACTAGACCCGCACGATACTCTCAGGGCCCGAGGGAGACAACCCAATATGCCAGTCCGTAATATCTTGGCCCAGCAGCGGAACATATTCAATATGCTGCTTACCTATGGCAATGGAAAACCATCAAACAACAAATCAGTGCTTTTAATGCAAAACATTCTGATTTAAGTTAGATTTAGTTTCAGCTCGTAGTCGGCAGCTAGGATAAAAAATTTGCTTTTAGTTATTAAGATACTTTAGAAAGTAAGCTACCAGATATAATTGGCGCCGTTAAACGTTAAATTGTATTTGTGCCGTGTCAAATAAATTATAGATGAAGAAAAAAAAATCGTAATTTCTGCACATCTCGCGAAATAATCAACTAAATGGAACCATATTTGGCAGGTGAATGTTTTAGTGGTAACAAATATGTTCCATAATCGACCTCAGGTCACATTTTGGATTGTAAGATGGCAATTTCCGGTTTATGGAAAACAGCCGAAAATGGCCAATTTCCACCCAACATAATAATATCCGGATCTAGAATGATACACAGGAGCTAAAACCTACCACAGATACCATTTTGAATTCTATGATGGCGTCTTCCGGTTTTCGAAAAACACCTTAAAATTACCAAATACCACCCAATATGAGTGTTCCTTTAACCAGTATGACGTTGAAAATCCAGGAATTGTCTCCAAATGTCATTATAAAATTCAAAATGGCGATTTCCGGTTTCGCCACAAAGCGATTTTAGACAAGATTTGAATTGTAGGATGACGACTTCCGGTATCTGAAACGCAGCCGAAAATGACCAAATACCACCCAATATGGGTGTTTCTTTAGCCAGAATAACGCACAGAGGCCAGAAATTGTCTCCAAATGCCATTTTTATATCCCAGATGGCGATTCCGGTTTTTGGAATAAAGCCGGAAACGACCAAATAACATCCAATATGAGTCTTTCTTTAACCAGAATGACGCTCAGAGGCCAAAAATTGTCTCCAAATACCATTTTAATTTTAAATCGACTTCAGACAACATTCTGAATTGTAAGATGGCAACTTCCGGTTTCGGGGAAACAGCCTTAAATAAACGATTTCCATCAAATATGAGTATCTCCGGAACCAGAAGGACGCACAGGAGCTGAAAATCGATCACAGACACAATCTTGAATTTTAAGATGGGGACTTCCGGTGTCAATATGAATGTATATGGAATCAGAACTACGCCCAGACGACAGAAAGGCAATTTTAAAGTCCAAAATGACTTTCGGTTTCTGAGAAACAGCCCAAAGTGACCAAATACCACCCAATATAAGTATCTCCGGAGCCAGAATGTTGCAAGAAGCTAAAAATTTACCTCAGACACCATTATGAAGGATGGCAACTTCTGGTTTCTGGAAAACAGCCAAAAATGGCCGATTTCCCTCTAACATGAGTACATCCGGATCTAGAATGATACACATCAGCTGAAATCGACCGCAGACCCCATTTCGGATTCTAGGTTGGTGGATCCGGTTCCTGAGAAACAGCCGAAATAGATAGAATAACACCCAATATGGGTGTTTCTTCAACCAAAAAGACGCTCAGAGGCCAGAAATTATCTTGAATACCATTTTGAAATCCAAGATGGCGACTTCTGGTTTGTGAAAAACAGCCTAAAATAACCAATACCATCCAATATGAGTATCTCTGAAACCAGAATGATGCAATGAGCTAACAATTGACCTCAGGCACCATTTTGAATTTCTAAATAACAACTTCTAGGAAACAGTCGAAAATGACCGAATAATACTCAATATGGATATTTCCGTAATCGAGATGATGCATAAAAACCAAACTTTGACCCTGGACACCATTTTGAATTTAAAAACGACCACTTTAAGTTTCTGATAAACAACCAAATGAAGTCAAAAGTCGAGGATGTTGTCATTTCGATAAAACCAATCATTTCAATCGATTTGTTATTTGACTTTGATCATATCCTATGGCCGATTTGTCGTGCATTTGCAGACTTTAAACACATCGCAAGGAATCAATGAATTTGGAACGTTCAAATAATACGATACCTCATTTAAATTATGTTGAGGCCACATATATCGATCAAAGCAGGTATAGTTTTAAATAGTCTTTAAATTTCTTTTCTTTCCATAACTTTGAGCCACATATCAAATTGTTATGAAGTTTGTTATTTGTTAGTTCGAGAGATGCCTCGTTCGTTTGGCACTAGTTATGTTCAAATAAGTCATGTAATCTTTGAGATAATAGATTATCCGATTACAATAGAATTGAATAGGGACAACAAGATCTTTCATTTGCAATTAATTTAATGAAAATCGGTCCAGCCATCTCAGAGAAAAGTGAGTGAGAATAAAAATCTGCACATACACACACACACACACACATACACACACATACACACATTCACACACATACTTACATACACCCATACACACACATACACACACATACACACATGCACACACATACACACACATATACACATACACACACGCATACACACATACACACACATACACACACATACACACACATACACACACATACACACACATACACACATACACACACACATATACACACATACACACATACACACACATACAGAAAATGCTCAGCTCGTCAAGTGATATATGCCATTCGGTCCTTTGGAGCACTTTTATACTTTCGGTTTTGCAAGTGATTGCTATACCTTTCTAGGAGAAAGGCAAAAACTAGATATTTTCTGTTTCGCGTTGTGCTAAATATTAATTACATTTACATTTAAGTTTAATTCTGGCTACGTCTATAACCTTATGGTTTACTAGTAAAGCTAATATTCCAATAAACTATTGTTCTTCAATGTAAAATCACACCTTATTGGCAGAAATATGATATTGTTTGGCAGAAATATGATATTGTTTATTATTCTTTCAGGAAGTAACGGTAACGTTAAATTGGTGGTCGGTGCAGCTGGCGGTACCAAAATCACTACAGCAGTAGCAATGGTAAAACTTCGTTATATAATCATGAAAATTATTATCGCTTCAATATTTACAGATTATAATGAAAATACTTTGGTTCGGAAAGGACATCAAGGAAGCCGTCGATACTCCTCGTATTCACCATCAACTTATTCCGATGGCTTTGCAATATGAATTTGGTAATTTAGAGGTAATCCTATACATCAGTTGCTTAATGTGCTTTGTTTTAAATATAACTATTAAGTCTTCCAAACACTGTTTTTATACCATACATATATTTAAAATCTTCAACAGTCTAATGTAACTATTATTATTATTGGCATTATTGAGTAGTGATAAATGCTTGTGTAATAGTTCTAATGAGCAATTCTCACTGAAACCAAGCCACAAGGTTTTTCAAATTTGGTACAAGTGCACATAATTGTCCGAAATGAAGCAAAAAATGATAATATTATCGATGTTTGATCTAATTTGCTGACCCCTCGGTCACCAAGAGGCAAACAGTTTTTCAAGAAGTTGATAACTTAGTAATTCTTGATGTTTTATTTGGGCTATACTGCCGGTGATAACATAACAGCCCCACCTGCAAAAACTATGAACGTAGGAATCAGCGATTGAAGTTTTTACCGTTTCTCAATTGTAACTTTTTGCAATTTACAATCATAAATAATATTTTGTGCTTAAATTGATAAACCTAAAAAGCGTCGAATGCCATAATTAAATCCCCAATTAAAAATAGAAGAAGGCACAAAAACTTGATGAGACCGTTATGCTCGCATTTTCGCTGTCATACCGGAAAGTAAGCACAGAAAAGTCCCACTTTTCCTGACGTTTCTCATATAATTTGTAATTTTTTCTCGTGAACCACGTATCGTATCGTGCGCAAAAGTAAATTTTGGAAATGTCTGCGTTAGAACCGATAAAGTTCTGTTACGAAGGTTTAGAACAAAGTTCCGACGAAGATTTTTCCGGTTTTTATGAGGCCCGAAAGAAGATTTATTCTAACGTGTTAGTATTACACAAAGATGTTGCGGCTAAGTGATTCTGAATCAGAAAAAAAAAACGGTTGATTCGGATGGATTTTATTTTGCAAGCGTGAAAAACGGGAGCCGACAAAAAGAGAGCAACAAATTTTGAATGTCGCACGCATGTGTCACCGGAAACACCCACTTAAATTTATCGACTGCGGTCGTCGTAGAAATTGTGCAGATAAGGTATCCAAAGATGAGCAATTTCAGAACTGTTCACAATTTTGGAAGCTTGATACATCCGGTCAAAGTACGTACATTCGAGAAAGGGTTCATCGTGCCACGGTTCAAAGACGACTGATGAGCCGCTATTTTGATAATTTGAAAAAGCAGCATAATTATATTTTTCACGTCATACTGGCTAATGGAGAATTAGTACGAGTCTGCTGACTCTTTTTCTTAAGCTCTATTGGTTACGGGGAGAACTGTGGGTAAATATGTTTATTTGTTGGTATGTATAATGAAACCAAAAAAACGTTACTTGCCTTATACAGTAACATAATCAGTAACATAATCTGTTGATCTCCAAAAGGCAAGAACGCATGCGTATGTACTGCTCAAAAGCATTTGTTCGATAGCAAGCGAATCCAACAAGTAAAGCAGCGTTCCGTCACCTGTTCTCTCGAGAGCCTTGCAGTGTGCCCGGCCACTTCCCCCTCAGTGGCTTTCGATTGGCGCGGTAATATATGGGCTCGCCGGCCTCAGCATGCAGACATTAAACAATTAAAACACGCGCGTGGCACACATTTGGTACAAAAACTAATACAATTTATTTTAACTTAAACGCACAATTTATTCTTAATTATAATTTATTCTAAACATTAAATATTAAAATGCGCCCTGTTCGACCGCCTCCGATCGTGATCGCTTCGCAACTGATCTGATCTCTGATGTTCAGGATTCTCCAGAGCTGCTGATGATCTCATTATCGATACCGAAAATTAGGCGAGTACCGATGAATTGACTCCGACAGGTTAGGCGTCGTACACAAATTACGTAACGCTGAAAACCTAGATTTCAGACCCCCTCCCCCCCCCTATGTAACGATAAGTAACGTTCGATATGACCCCCCTGCCCCCTAAAATTACGTAACGCTGGACATCCTGTACCCCGTTCCAAATTCGCAATTTTGAGCAAACATCACAGTTACGTGACGGTCTCAACTACCCCCGCTCTCCCCTATGTAGCAATAAGTAACGCGGACTCAATCCCCCTCCCCTCCCCCTTCATGCGTTACGTAATTTGTGTACGACGCCTTACCAAGCCGCATGACAACCGCTCGCAGCTGCGTACGTAGCTCGCTGGCGTGATCGTAGACATCCTCACCCACCCTGAAATAGCATGCAACTTCTGAAAATAATAAAATATCCCCCTCGACGTACTGGATGGCTACCACTGGCTGCAACTGTGAGGCTGGTGTCTTACTTCGTGTTATTCGGCGGGTAGCAAACACAGCTTGACAAACGGTCTTGCCAAAAAGCCTGTTGACGTTTTTACAGTTGCCACTCGAGAAATCTCGTCTGCTCCAGGATGTAATTGGTGAATTCGGCCCATTTCCCAATTTCAGGGCGGAAGATTCGAGTCAACAATCACCACCAACTTACCAATCTTAAGACAGCCGGTTTCCAGTTTTTGGTTCGTCCCTGCAGTTGTGAGAGATATTCCACACGCCACCGTTTCCAAAAATCCTGCAGTCGTTGCTGTACAACCTGCCACCGATTAAGCCGATTTAGTTGAACCGTGAGATAATCTGGGTCTGGTAGGGCATGCATGGGTCCGCCAATCAAAAAATGAGTTGGTGCTCTGTTGAATCATCTGATATCGCAGTTAAGGGTCGTGGGTTTAGGCATGCCTCCACCTGAGCCAAAAGAGTTGTGAAATCTTCAGCATGTACAGGATTCCCTCCTAAGACACGCAACAGATGAAATTTTGCCGATCGTACTGCTGCCTCCCATAAACCGCCAAAATGCGGTACCCCTGGTGGGTTAAAATGCCAGTGTATTCCTTGATCTGCACACTCCTTTGTAACAGCATCACGATGGGCTGAATGCTTTAGTAGATCAAACAGTTCCTTTATCTTGTTCTTAACACCGACGAAATTAGTTCCATTGTCGGAAAAAATCCCGATGCACCGGCTTCGTCGAGCGAAGAAGCGTCTCAAAGCCTGCAGAAAACGTTCTGTCGGTAGATCCGAAACCAATTTTAAATGAACTGCCTTAGTGCACATGCAGACAAACAGTGCAACGTATGCCTTGAGCGCAGTTTGCCGCCTTCCAGCCTTTAGATACACTGGGCCAAAATAATCGATTCCGATCCTGAAAAACGGGCGTGAAACTGTAACTCTTGCCTTAGGTGGTTCTCACATTTGTTGTTGTATGATTGTTGGCTTGGGGAGCTCCGTAGCCACAAGGTTACAGAGTCCGCCTTGGTAAGCGGATGGTCGTGGGTTCGAATCTTATTAGTATCAGGCCATTTGGTTGCCAAAGGACTTTAGCATGGGTTTATTCTCAGGCTTCCCACCAAGTACCTTTCCTTCAATCTGAGTTCTACAGTACCTCTGTTGACTCTCCTTTTAACAAAAATAAGTCCCTGTTATAATAAAACTGGTGTAAGTAACGTATGAAAGTTCTCTCCAGGGAATTGTAAATAGACGATATTGTTAGGAGGGGCAGAGGCTCGGTATAGTAGAGTAGTAAGCTTGAAACCGAAAGGTAAAACTTACACACAAGCACGGAAATGAATGATGAGCGTATCACTTACTTCAATAGTGATATTGCCAATAATATGAAGTGCGGAGTACAGAAAACACTTGGGCAATATCACAATAGCTCTAATCTCTGGTCGCAGTGATGAGCCCACACAGGAAAAAAAAGTTGGCTTTGCTCTGAAGCACCGATTTTTGTACTACTCTCCTTGCTTTTTTTCTCCCTCCCAGCAGCCAGAAACGTAACCGAACCGTACTTAACAACAACTGTGGGCCGGCGTGTAATAATACCTGATGATAATGCCGCATGATAATCTCCGTCAACACATGCTTTGCCGGAAGAATAATAGGATGTTTGGTGTTGTATGCCATATCTAAGAAGTTTATTCGTCCACCCACCCTAATTATTCCATCCTCTGTGATGATAGGGTTAAACCAACGCAACGGTGAACTGCGGTGAATCTGTTTTCCTGTAGACAGTGCTGCTATTTCCTTATGGAACGTTTCCTGCCGCATCTCGGCGGTCGATCGGGACTTGATAGAAACCCAATTTCAAATAGGTTGAGAAATAGTTTGATTCTCTGATATTATCCGATATCTCATTCATAAGAGGTACAGTGCTTTTTCGATTTTATCACGGTCAAAAAAAAATTTACCGTGAATTTGGTGAAACCGTGAATTCAGCGAAATGATAAACATTTATTTTTTTGTATTGGATTCAATTGAAATTTATGATATTTTGAGTAAAATGATGCACTTTCATAGTTGAATGGAATATAAGTTCAAGATACAAATGAATAAACAAGAAAAGGTTATCTTCTGATATTTTTCTCCATTGTATATTCGCGGACTTTCTCACGGCTATTATACATGCAATATCAATATGATTTGTACTGCCCATTCTTTAGCATAGCCAGCAGATTCTAATGCTTGTTTATGTGAAATTGTGGAACCACTAGATTTTATAATTTTTAAATCCACGCTCTATGAAGACCAAACTGTAGGGCTATTTGAGTTGTTAACAGATCTTTTTTTTTCAACTACCTGAATAATACGTAATTTTTGCTTCAAGTCAATGAAATACGTCTTTCACGGTTCATTTTTCTCAAAATTATGACATAAATTATTTGTAACAGATATGACACTTGGTTGCATCAGAAAATAATCAAATAAATTGAGTTCATGAAACTATACACATGCAAGGACACAAGGCACAAGTGAAAATGATGTTTCGAATACATTCTCTACAACTGGAAGTGCATTATTCTTGATTTAAAGTTTTTTTTTTTTTAAAAGCGAGATAAAAACACGAAAAAAAACCGTGAGAAAATCGAGCGTGAATTTGGCGAGTAGTGATAAAAACGACTGTTGATAAAAGCGAAAAAGCGCTGTATTGGGTAAACAAACGGTTTGGTAACTTCATTCAATGACCCGAAGTCCACCACATTTCTGAATCTCTTATTACCATCAGTATCCGGTTTCTTTGGTACACATAATACCGGTGCATTCCAGGAACTAGTGCCGAGTCTATTAATACCCTGCGCCCTCATTTCATCTTTTTTTTATTTAAATACCTTTTTGTGGCCTCCGGAAATCTATATTACCGTTTATTGATAGGCACATCCGAAGAAGTCTCTATCATGTGTACGGTGGCGTCATTAGTAGTTGACCTCCTTCACCTTCGAAAAAGACAAAATCTGCATAGCTTTCAATCATATTCTTCACTGTCTTGAATTCCCTATCAGGGAAGTGCGCCAAATTAACAAATTGCCGTAGATCCTGTGCAACCTTGTCCATAATACCATTACCATAATACCATTTTTTTCAAATTGGTCCTTCTTTCATTAATCTTGGCTACCATAATCATTTTCTGAGGCATACGGGTAGACGTATTTCCATACCTCCTATTGATTTGTCCATTTTGACCATAATAATTATTCGTCCAGCCTTGGGCGTAGTCCTCTTGGCCCCGCCGATATGAACGCGCGGTGCGATAACTGTATTTGAATCGACTACGCTGTCGCTGTCGCTAAATCTACGTAGATTGTTATAATTGTTCTGCCTGTAAATTATTCCATCCCTATAGATTTCTTCCAAAACGGCTGTTGCTATAATCAGCGTCTGTGTTGATAATTGTGAAAATATTTTTGCTGTTGATAATTGTGAAAATATTTCTAAGCGCATCACGCTGTTTTTCGATCCATTCCAGACCCTGTATTCTATTTTCTATTTCCGAGATGGGAAAACGCTCATGGTAGTAATCCTCTAAGTCATCTAGCAGCTCTTCTAACTTCAATGCTCGTTTACCTTGAGCAGCTTCTTTCAATGCAAATAAAAATGTAATGTGTAAAATGTAATCGAAGACTAACTATCATGCACTACTTCGAACAATTAATTTCGTAGGAGTCGATTTGCTCGTTAATTTTCAATATCCTCTTTTTATAGTCAGGAAAGGTCTCATTTGCTTCCTGTTTCAATGTTTCTACTTGACTTATAACTGCCTCAATGCGTATATTATCCCCAAATTCCTTAAATAAATTCTGCTTAACCTGTGGCCAAGCGTTTGCATTAATTCTATGTATTGTGGCAGCAGCTCTGCCTTTTAGTTTTAATAGAACAATATAAACCAGTGGAGCATGTGAAACTCCTTTTGGTATCTCCAGAACGAAATGCTCAATGTGGTAAATGAACGCTTCAAATTCGTCCACTGTTCCATCAAATTCTGGGATGCACTGCATGGCATCTGCTTTTGGAAAAACGTAATCAATTATGAATAAAAAATGTTCTTTATATTCCTTAAAAAACAATATAAGGTGCCGTAAACTGGGCTGAATTTGATCACTTTTTTGAATATCTCTTAAATATTTTAAGAATATACTGAATGCAAAATTATTTCATATTTTTAAAATGAGTACTGCAATGCATTGAGCAAGATCCAATCACTATTTTCAAGGTTTAGCAACAATTCTGCTGTTTCTAAATATGCTCAAAATTTTTTCATCAATCATCATTCCGGGGTGACTTTGATCACTTCATTGTTTTGATGAATTTGGAGTTAAACTTTGCTACTTTAAAAAATTTGAACAATCTAAAATTACCTGAATGAGTTTATAAATATTAGAAGCAATTTGGGGGCTATTCACATTCCACGTTGACAGTTTCTGTTGGCCAATATCCAGGGTTCATACAAAATATTTAGAGTATGTATGAACGATTGTAGAAATGGAGAGAGAAGGGGGTCTGAAATCACCAAAAACTAAACCACGTGGAATATGGTTTATACATTAGTTCAAAGTTGCACGAAACATGACGTCTTTGGTGGTTGTTAAACGAAATCATATAATACACTGTTGAGATTATTGGGACTCAACATTGCCTTTGAGTAAAAAAATGCAATAATAATAATAAAAATCAAGGCCGGATTTACGTACTGGGGGTCCGGGGCAGATATTTTCGTGGGGCCCTATTTTCCTGTATTCTTCAAAAATTTAGAAGCAAGAAAATTTTAACGCTTCGCTGGAAGGTGACGAGCAAAAAAAAACCCTAAATTAATTCACCTAGCGGTGAGACCCAGCCTTTCACATTCGAACTTATTATTTGTTAAAATCGATTCACACCAACACTTGAGCAAAATCATTTTAAATGACCTGGAAATACGCGAAAATTTAATCGACCATTTTTGATTTGAATGAAACTTTGCACACGTATTGGGCTCAGCAAATTGAGTATTTTCCACAGATGGAGAGTTTTTACACCCATGAGTTACATTCTAAATGGGCGTATGTCTTTTGGTAGAGGTTTTATTCGAAGCATTGGAGTCAAGAAACCGTTGGTTGCATAGAAAAACTGTCTGAGAATGAGTTGTTGGGAATCAAAAATGCATCATAAAAAAATATGCACTGTACAAAAAAAAACTTTTTTGACCAAAAAAAAAATCAAAATAAAAATTAAATTATAATTTAAATGAAAAAGAGTTAATTATTTTTTTCATTTTTTCCTAAAAAAACTTGACGTTAAAACGCAGCTTTAAAAAAAGTGCAGGATGGAGAAATGAAAAATATTTTTTTATGGTAGATGAATTTTTTTATAAAAATTATAATCCAAACATTTTTCAAAATATTCATATTCTGATGGTTTTGGAAGATGCAGAGAGTCATTTTGAATCAAAAAGCTCTTGGTAGTTAACATTCTAAAGGCATTGGTTTTCGAGTTATTTCTAATTTAAGCTCGAAAAATTGTTAAAATTTAGCAAAATACACGTTTCTCTTAATTTGTCCATGGTTCTCCAGCAAAAACCTTACGTTCATTGGAATGCTTGATCAAAAATATACAATTCATTCTTTGACAACAAGACGATTGGGCGAACGGTTCTCAAGAAAAGAGTTCTGTAAAATCACCCACTATAACAACTTCACCATCTTTCAAATTATTCTTTGCTTCTTTCTTTCTCTCACGTAAGTCGACTGTTGAGTTTTTATGTGATCGTGGGATATCAACTTTTCCAAGTTTTCACAAAAGTAAGATACAAATTCATCAATTGGTTTCACAAGTGTCTCTATATTACATCGATCTGTTGCAATCAACTGTTCGAAAGGTATTTCTCTCACACAACGTTCCTCAAGTTCTTTGAAAAAACTGTTTTCAAAATCTAAACGGCTTGGGCAATGTTCACATTAACAACAGACATTAACAGATAACAATATTTGGATCGTGTAGTTGAGCTACATAATAGTTGTTCAAAGTAAAATTTAGAATCATTTTGGAATGAATATTTCTTTAGACTGTGTATCATCAATTCAGTATTCTCGTTATCAGTACAAACACAAATATTATGATATCCTGAGCTTCCAAGTAATTTACAATGCTTAGGTTTCAAAGCTCTAAAAGAAGTCAACCCGCTGATATCTTTAAAATAAACGTAAGCCTCACGCATTGAATTCATTGAGAGTCGCTTTTGCACATGCTGTCGCTTACCATCTTTTCTCACTGAAACGTATCCCCTTTGCCCTGGCATGGCTCTACTGACCTAGTCACTGTCATAAAACTGCAATACCTCGTTTTTGACGTTGACTAACGTCTATGTCGAAGTTAGGCACCTGAACATTATTATTATAACTGTAGTCTACATTTGCTTGACGAAAATAAATAAATAAATAAATTAATAAATAAATGATGAAAACCAGGGAAAAGTGGTCAGGCTTTGAGCGCTAATTTCTCAGTCATTTATAATCAGGTTTTCGAGGTTTTGGCATCAATCGATCAGAAAGTCTTCTACGGTTTAATTTATGTAACAAAAACGAACTATTGTTTGAGATACACAATTGAAAAATTGGTAACTAATATCGATTGTCTAAATCATACCGCGCAGCCAATCACTACCTCTCTTCCCAAGCACAGTCGACACTAACGGATACAATCGATCTGACTTTGTTGTTATTGTTGTTGTCACTTTCTGTTTCCGATGCTTATTTACGTTCCTTGTCATTTCATTAGCTACTTAGCCCCTACTTCTTTTTAACTAACTGACGAAGCCTTGGTATAAAGGTACCGTTCGAACATTTCACCCCATCAGTTCAGTTTACTAGCAGCAGGCAGCAGCAGCGGACATCAACACTGATGGCAGTAGGCGAAGTGGATCAGCAGCGGGCAACAGCGGCGGTGGTAGTGGTTGGCTGCAGTTCTTACCTCTTTCAGTTCGGCTCCCTTTCGATCTGAGTTGGACCCCGCCAGCGGTAATCCGATTCAGATATCGATGGGTGAATACAACCCGAAACTGAAAGAGACTCGCACCGCCAGGTGTTTTGAGATGCCACCATCATCCAGCGTATGCATATATAGGGTGTGAATATCTGTAGCGTGTGAATATCTGCAGCGTGTGTCCCTAATATATAAGGTGTGTGGCTAGCGTGTGTGGCTTGCTATCTAGCGTGTGTGTATGTTTATGGCGTGTATGCATGTCTGTAGCGCGTGTATGAATGTTCAGCGCGAGTGTGGCACCGCCACCACCACCGGCACCGCCACCGCCACCGTCACCGCCCCCGGCACCGCCAGGTGGGTCGAGAAGCCACCTTCATCCTGCGTATGTCTTTGGGCTACATAAGAGACTACTTATCCTCAAGAAAAACAGTTTCCTAGCAGCAGGCAGCATCAGCGGACATCAATACCCATGGCAGTAGGCTAAGTGAAACAGCAGCGGGCAACAGCGGCGGTGGTTAGCTGCAGTTCTTACCTCTTTCAGTTCGGCTTCCCTTCGATCTGAGTTGGACCCCACCAGCGGTAATCCGATTCAGATTCACCGCCAGGTGGTTTGAGATGCCACCATCATCCAGCGTATGTATATATAGGGTGTGTGCACATAACGTGTGTAAATATCTGTAGCGTGTGTCCCTAATATATAAGGTGTGTGGCTAGCGTGTGTGGCTTGCTATATAGCGTGTGTGTATGTTTATGGCGTGTATGCATGTCTGTAGCGCGTGTGTGCATGTTTATAGCGCGTGTGGCCAGTGATGCCACATATACAGATTTATCTGCATTTATACAGATTTTTTGCGTATTTTTCACACAGATATCTGCATATACAGATTACAGATTCTCTGGATATAATACAGATTTATACAGATTTTTTTGGTTTTCATGGGGTCGTAAATTGAACTTCTTTATATAGTTGAAAAACAAAAAATAACTCAAATGCGGTGAAGCGTGTCGGAGGTTTTATTATATTCATATGTTACGCATAAACGTGTGCATGAATGAATCATGGAAAAAATGTTAAACAAGCTATATTGCATTTTTTTCGAGAAGAATATGACCAGTACATATGCAGAATTTATTTTACAGATTTTTTCAAATTTTACCAAGGTGATAAGATTTTTTGAGCTCCAAAATACAGATGAAAATGTGGCATCACTGCGTGTGGCACCGCCACCGGTACCGCCAGGTTTGAGAAGCCACCATCATCCAGCGTATGTCTTTGGGCTATATAAGAGACTGTTTCTCCTCAAGCAAAGCAGAGGGACGAATGACCGTTTGGGGTTAAAGTCCCTTCAAAAGAAATCAATCAATCAAACCCCATCAGTTTCATTACTAAACAAACGGACGCTAGGTGTTAGCAACTGAAAGGAGGAAAGACAAAATAGTACCGGTTATCTCGGGCCGATTTCACCCGTAATGCTGGTGGCTGTTAGTAGTACATGGCTACTGCAAAATACTGAAATGTCTGGAATTCTGGACGGACTAACCAGAAAACCAGAATATAATCGGCAACTGGTACCTTTTGGTGCCTCGAAGTTTTGTAATAGAAGCGTTGCAATTCCCTCTACTATTTGTTTTAATGGAATATAAGAATACGGTATTCAACGTCATGCGGTCGTGTCTTGAATACCACACTCCTACTATTTACTTCCAGGGGTAATCCATGTCTAAGCCTCACGTCAGGAATAGCCAATATTCCACTATCCTCTGATATGCGGCGAGCCTGTTTCACAATGTATTCCGTTGTTTAAAACTTTTCTGTTACCGTTTGTTGGTTCCAAGATTTCGGTAGAACCGAAAGTTTTCTTACTTTATCTTCCCTCGAGCATTCGGGCGCAGTAAATTTTGAAGTAGAATACTTCTCTCAGGAAGTTCGGCCACATAGGGTGGTGAAAGGAAAATATAAAACCGAAAAAGTGAAAAATATGTCCAATTTCAAATTTTAATCAATCGGTTAGTATTCGATGGATTTCTTTCGTTCTTGCAGAAATAGATTGGAAAATCTTCTAAGATTTTTCCCAAAAGAAGATATTTACAATTTTGTTATTCACACTATTGCACGATTGAAAATAGTCAAGCCTTGTCAAAACGAAAAATTCAAACTCTGATTGGTCGTTGTATGATTGCTTCCCAAGCACGGTCGACATGATCATATACCTTGCAAAACATGCTATTTGGCCTATATAAGAGGCTGTTTTAGCCGAAGCCGCTCATAATAGTTCTAGACAGCGACAACAGCAGTCGTCCTTCCTTAGCAGTAGCACTTGCCCTGTGGTTGGTCACCACGTCTCAGGAGCAGCGCGGTTCTTCTCAGCGTGTGACGCCAGACTGCCATTATTCCCCACGTGTTGGGGCAGCATGAATATTGCCATCAGGAAATCCAATTTTGAAAATTAAAATGCCTTTTTCAAGGCAAATAAACAAGTCGTTGAAAGTTAATAATTTTTGACAACGCGATCTGCCGCGCCCGTGTAATGCACTGAATGTGAAATAGCTTCCACAGTGTTTGTTGTCCGTGTATCTTACTTCCCCCACTGTTAGGGCAGCTCAATGGTTGCGATAAGCAACCGATTTTGAACCAAAATGCCTTTTTCAAGGCAAATAAACAGGTAATTGAAGGTTAATAATTTTCTGGCCTCAACACAAGCAGACATTCTGTGCGGGATGCAATCAATTCTGTTGTAGTTGTTTAATTTTTACTTAAGACAGTTAGTTCGACTATGCAGAGCTAATATGAAGTCGATTCAATCAATCAGCATGAACAGAATTTCGTCGTCTCCCAGCTGCCAAGTTGCAACATGGTGCAACACAATATAATTTAAAAGTGGTATCGTACTATTTGAACGGTCCAAATTCATTGATTCCTTGCGATGTGATTAAAGTTAAAGTCAAATAACAAATCGTTTTTGCTTTCGTCTCGATTAGACGCAAATTGTTCATCTCCGTTTGAGTTTGCAAAATAACAATACACGAGTTATCGTACGGGTGTTTTTTTGTCGATTAGTTCTTGTGCTGCGCGAGAACAATAGCCGGTAGTTTATCGGCAGAAACATCTTCTGCACACTGGTAGGGGCAGGCTACCCCGCCAGTGATCTGATACGCAGCTGATATATCAGCAAGAATAATTCTCCCGCACCGCTGTTACCCCGCTAGCAGCACGGACCACCATACGATCGAGCGAGTAGAAGTCAACTACAAGTGGCATCTACAAGGTCGCGTGTAGGATACGGCCACTGTGTCACAACACGAAGCTGGATCGTCATTGTTTGTTCTGCGGAGACGCTCGATTAATCCTACTATCAGCCGTGAGGTCGTGACTTAGACGTTCGGTGAAGTATTCACTTTAGAATTTTTATCATTATTATTAATAGTATTATTATTATTGTTATTATTATAATTATTATTACTATTATTATTATTATTATTATTATTATTATTATTATTATTATTATTATTATTATTATTATAATTATTATTATTATTATTATTATTATTATTATTATTATTATTATTATTATTATTATTATTGTTATAATTATTATTATTATTATTACTATTATTACTATTGTTATTAGTATTAGTATAACTGTCTTTTTTTATTTTGATCCATTGTAGTTTGAAAAATTGTTTTTAAAATTTAATATCAACTACTTGATCCCCCTACCCCCCCACATTCGAATATTTATCGTTTGTGTGCGGTAGAGCGTAACGCTCCCGCAAAATGGACGACATGCAGGTGCAACTATTCCTGGATGTGGAAACAAATGGGGAAGAGATTGAGATCTTCCCCATCAATTCCCCTCTAACTTCCCCGCTATCTAGCCCCGTACCAAGAGTACCGGCAACACGGGTGAAAGCTTACCCAGATGCTTCGAAAGGTCCGTTCTTAGTTTACTTTAGGCCCATAAAGAAGCCTCTTAACATTATACAAATAGGCAAGGACCTGGCAAAACAGTTTTCGGCCGTAACCGAGATTACGAAGGTGAGGCCGAACAAACTGCGAGTTGTCGTGAGTAGCTTGAAGCAAGCAAACGAAATTGCTAGCTACGAGCTCTTTACAAGGGAGTACCGCGTGTACATCCCTGCCAAGGACGTGGAGATCGACGACCGAAGGAAGCCTCACGGTCGATGACATTTTGCGTCACGGGGTTGGCTGCTTCAAGAACCCCATGATTCAAGATGTAAAGATACTGGATGTCAAGCAATTGCATTCAGTATCCATCGAAGAAGGGAAGAAGAAATTCTTCCCTTCGGATTCCTTCCGTGTAACATTCGCCGGATCCGCACTGCCGAACTACATCTCTTTGGACAGGGTTCGTCTGCCTGTACGCCTGTTTGTACCGCGGGTCATGCATTGCCAAAACTGCAAGCAGTTAGGTCATACAGCCACCTACTGCTGCAACAAGGCACGCTGCAGCAAGTGCGGAGGCAATCATGCTGAGACCGCTTGCAGTGAGGATACTGAAAAGTGTCTTTACTGCGAGGGAACTCGGCATGACCTTTCGGCGTGTCCCGCGTACAAACAGCGCGAGGAAAAAATAAAGCGTTCCCTCAAGGAACGATCAAAGCGCTCTTTCGCAGAAATGCTGAAGAGTGCTGAGCCACCCTCGACAGGAAACATCTTATCCTTTTTGCCAACCGATGAGGGTACATCTGACGATCCCGTCGAAGGGTGTTCTTATGCCATGCAAGAAGGATCTAGGAAGAGGAGAATGATCAACTCTCCTAATCTTTCTCGCAAAGGTCGTAAGATAACCCCTAGCGGAATGACCAATAAGCCAACACAAAAAGGAAGCGGTGAAAAAAAACCGAAGCAAGTACCTCCAGGTTTTAATTTTAAATCAAACCTGGAGTACCCACCGCTTCCTGGGGCACCAAAAACCCCTCGTGCACCCATTTCTCGATCAGAAGACATAAAAGAAACAGGGTTCATAAAATTTTCTGATATTGTGGACTGGATATTTAAAACATTCAACATACCAGATCCCCTACAAAATATTCTTCTTGCCCTTCTTCCTACAGTGAAAACCTTTTTGATGCAACTAGCAGCAACTTGGCCCCTCATTTCAGCTATCATATCTTTCGATGACTAATACGGCGAAAGAGGTTAGGAATTTTATCACTGTATTACAGTGGAATTGCAGAAGTATCATCCCCAAATTCGATCTATTTTCTCATTTAATAAATACATACAATTGTGACGCATTTGCGCTCTGTGAAACCTTTCTCAATTCAAACGATCAACTCAATTTCCACGATTTTAACATTATTCGTCGAGATCGAGACTCACACGGTGGAGGGGTACTTTTAGGGATTAAAAAGTGCTATTCCTTCTTCCGAATCGACCTCCCCTCGATCTCGAATATTGAAGTCGTTGCCATTCAAACGAATATGAATGGAAAAGACCTATGCCTTGTTTCGTTATATATGCCTCCATCCGCGCGGATTGAACAGAAGCATCTCACTGATATAGCAGAGTTGCTTCCCGCGCCTTTTTTGATATTGGGAGATTTTAATTCTCACTGTTCGCTATGGGGGTCGCTGTACGACGACAACCGATCTTCTTTAATCTGTAACTTGATCGACGACTTCAATATGACAGTTTTGAATACTAGGGAAGCGACACGTGTACCTAATCCTCCAGCACGTGAAAGCGTGCTTGACTTATCCCTTTGCTCGACATCACTAGCGTTAGATTGCCGGTGGAAAGTAATCAACGATCCCCACGGTAGTGATCATCTTCCAATCGTTATATCAATTGCTAATGGTTCAACTCCCCCGAACCCAATCAATATTTCCTACGACCTTACACGTAATATTGATTGGAAGTGTTATGAGTCTATTATAGCGCAATCTATCGAGACTCACGAGGAACTTCCTCCGGAGGAAGAATACGCGTTCTTAGCTGGCTTGATAATCGACGCCGCGACTCAAGCTCAGACGAAACCGATACCCGGGGTAATGATTAGACAGCGCCCTCCCAACAAATGGTGGGACAAAGAGTGCTCTGAGCTGTACGCGCGAAGGTCCGCGGCGTATAAGGACTACCGGGAGTACGGCACTGTCAACCTGCTTCGAAAGTACGAGGCACTGGGCAGGCAGATGAAGAGCTTAGTAAAGGCGAAAAAACGCGGGTACTGGCGGCGGTTCGTAAACGCGTTGTCCAGGGAAACAGCGATGAGCACTCTTTGGGATACCGCCAGGCGCATGCGGAACCGTGACGTTTCGAATGAAAGCGAGGAGTATTCAGATCGCTGGATACTCGATTTTGCCAAAAAGGTCTGTCCAGACTCTGTACCGGAACAGAAAACCTTTCGCGACGCGTTATTAGTAACTACGGAAGAGCCTCCATTTTCGATGTTGGAATTTTCAATGGCTCTCCTGTCGTGCAACAATAAGGCTCCAGGGTTAGATAGAATAAAATTCAACCTGTTGAAGAATCTACCCGACTCTGCAAAAAGACGCTTGTTGAATTTGTTCAACAAGTTTCTTGAGCTAAATATTGTTCCGCATGACTGGAGGGAGGTAAAAGTCATTGCTATTCGGAAACCCGGGAAACCTGCCTCTGATCACAATTCATATAGGCCGATTGCGATGCTCTCTTGCTTCCGGAAATTATGGAGAAAATGATCCTCTTACGGTTAGACAAATGGGTCGAAACAAACGGGTTACTTTCAGATACTCAATTTGGCTTTCGCCGGGGCAAAGGGACGAACGATTGCCTAGCGTTGCTTTCTACTGAAATTCAACTAGCCTTTGCTCGAAAAGAGCAAATGGCTTCTGCGTTCATGGATATTAGGGGGCTTTTGACTCTGTCTCTGTAGAAGTTTTAAGCGCGAAGCTTCATTCGCAAGGACTTTCACCAAATTTGAATAACTTTTTGCTCAATTTGTTGTCAGAAAAGCATAAGTATTTCTCACATGGCGATTCGACAACTTCCCGAATTAGTTACATGGGCCTCCCCCAGGGCTCATGTTTAAGTCCTCTCTTATATAATTTTTACGTCAATGACATCGATGAATGTCTTGCAAATTCATGCACGCTAAGGCAACTTGCAGACGATAGCGTTGTATCCATTACTGGTGGAAAGGCTAGCGATCTGCAAGGACCATTGCAAGATACCTTAGACAATTTGTCTGAATGGGCTCTTAAGCTGGGTATCGAATTCTCTCCGGAGAAAACTGAGCTGGTCGTTTTTTCTAGGAAGCATAACCCAGCTCAGCTGCAGCTCCTACTAACGGGTAAAACGATCTCTCAGGTTTTAGTCGCTAAATATCTCGGGGTCTGGTTCGACTCAAAATGCACCTGGGCTTGTCATATTAGGTATCTGACACGAAAATGCCAACAGAGGATTAATTTTCTTTGCGTATTGCCTTGGGTTGCATGCAGTCGACCCATACGATGAGTCTTGAAGTGTTAGCGGGTATTCTTCCGTTGAAACATCGTTTTTGGAATCTCTCTTACCGGTTGCTAATTCGATGCACAGTTATGAACCCATTAGTAATTGAAAATTTCGAGAGGTTGGTCGACCTTCAATCTCAATCCAGATTTATGACTTTATATTTTGACTATATGGCTCAAGATATTAATCCTTCTTCATACGATTCCTCCAATGTCGCACTTTTAGCTACTTCTAATAATGCTATATTCTTCGACACCACCATGAAACAAGACATTTCTGGTATCCCGGATCAATTGCGACCCCAAGAGATCCCTAAGATTTTTTCCAATAAGTTTAAACATGTTAGTTATGATAAAAGGTTTTACACTGACGGATCTAATCTAGATGAGTCCACTGGCTTCGGTGTTTTCCACGAAAATTTTACCGCCTCCTACAAACTCGATGCTCCTGCTTCCGTGTACGTCGCAGAACTTGCTGCTATTCAGTACTCTCTTGGAATCATCGAAACCCTACCCATAGACCACTACTTCATCTTCACAGATAGTCTCAGTGCCATTGAGGCTCTGCGATCAATGAAGCCTGTGAAGCACACCCCGTATTTCCTGGGGAAAATACGGCGGTTTTTAAGTGCTTTAACAGATAAAAATTACCGGGTTACCTTAGCGTGGGTCCCTTCTCATTGCTCGATTCCGGGTAACGAAAAGGCTGACTCTTTAGCTAAGGTGGGTGCTATTGACGGCGATATTTATGAAAGACCAATTGCTTATGATGAATTTTATAGCATTTTGCGTCAGAGAACACTCAACAGTTGGCAATCATCATGGAACTCAGATGAACTGGGACGGTGGCTACATTCCATTTCTCCTAAGGTATCGACGAAAGCATGGTTCAAGGGGTTGGATGTAGGTCGGGACTTCATTCGCGTGATGTCCAGACTTATGTCCAATCACTATACGTTAAACACGCATCTCTCGTATAGGGCTTGTAGACAGTAATCACTGCGTTTGTGGCGATGGCTACCATGACATCGAGCATGTTGTTTGGTCGTGTACCGAATACTGTGGTGTTAGGTCTGAGCTTATAGATTCCCTTCGGGCCCGAGGAAAACAACCGAACGTACCCGTTAGAGACATTCTGGGAAGCGGTGATCTCCAGTACATGACACAGCTATACGTGTTCATAAAACACGCTGGTATTAAAATATGAAACTCTTCTATCTATTTGTTAGATTACCATTCCCGCTACACGCTGAATGAAGATGATACACTAAGCTGGAGACACTCAAACGAAGACTCGGCATCTTTATGTTCACGCAGACACCTCAGTCCAAACTGCTCAAATAGAACATCACTGCTTAGCCATGTACAAATAAATAAATCGTATAACTCAATATAGTTAAAATCAAAATTGTAACTCCCCTCCTCTCACCTTAAATCCCCACTAGCTCGTAGTCGGCCGCGAGAATAAAGAAAAGGCCTCCCTCTTTTCCCTGCTAATTAAGAATTTAAAAAAAAATGTACTTGGCTCAGTTAAACATAAATTGTATCGTGCCGTGTCAAATAAACTATTTAAAAAAAAACATGGTGCAACACGCAACAGCGAGCAAACGAAATCGCTTGATGTTACAAGCCACAATACAGTTAGGGGTTAAATCGTTGCACGCGTGAGCGCACCATCGGTGTTTATTCGCTGGATACAAAAATCAAATGCGAATTGTGGGATAATTCGTCTGAAGAACATTAGAAAATGGTAAAACTGAAAAGAAAGGCATGGCCTATTTCGTAGCACCCTTTGGCTATAAAAGGGTGTTTCTGGGAAAACTAGCTACATTCACCAGTCGGAAGGTGAGCTGGATGGACCTCCACAACGTTGACAGCAGTAGCAGCAGATATCAGCACTCTGCAGTAACAAAGGATAACAGCGGGTTGCGCTGTGGTTGGTCACCACGTCTCAGGAGCAGCGCGGCTCTTCTCAGCGTGTGTCGCCAGACTGCCATTATTCCCCCCGTGTTGGGGCAGCATGAAGATTGCCATCAGAAAATCCAATTTTAAAAATCAAACTGCCTTTTTCAAGGCAAATTAACAAGTCATTGAAAGTTAATAATTTTTGACAACGCGATCTGTCGCGCCCATGTAATTCACTGAATGTGAAATAGCTTCCACAGTGCATGTTGTCCGTGTATCTTAATACCCCCACTGTTAGGGCAGCTCAAAGGTTGCGATCAGCAACCGATTTTGAACCAAAATGGCATATATCAAGATGGCTCGACAAAGTATTTTTTTTAATTCTTTTATCACCAATATTTAGTGGTTAATTTGTGAGTTCGAAATCCAATTTGTGGCAATTTGTGGTTAAGTGGTTTCCGAGAAATTTCAAAAAACTGAGTCAAGCCATCTTGAAACATAATTTTTTTGTAAATGAATCGGACAACGATGATATATACATCAATCGAAAGCTCTTAATTTGTGGTTCACGAAAATGTAATTTTTAACGTCACAATTACTAGTGTTTGTACAGAAATTTGTGTTTTATTGTTCACGTAGTTCTACGTATTGTTTATTTGTTGATGACGCTGCTGTCCGCTAGTGGCGTTGGCTGTTTGCGGTGTTTGTCACTGCTATACTGAGCGTGCGTGTGGGGAATATGCTAAATATCGTGATTCTTAGGAACTTAGCCAACACACTTGCATTACAGGTAGCTTAACAGGCGCAGAATGGATATGTGTAAATTTGTTGTCAAAAAGGATACCGGTAACGAAAATGTACTTTCAAAGGAAAGCAATCCAAATTCGACGGATTATTTTTCAGAACCAGTAGGAATGGCAAACAATAATTATCACTTTTTCATCACCTAGATTCGGAGAAATGTTTCAGAAATATTTAAACAAATGTTCAAATAAGCTGTCGGGATCCAACTTAATGTAAAAAAAATTATGTCGCTTTTTGGTGCCGCTATATTTTTTTCTGCAGCTTAAATAAATGCTTCACAATATGCCATCACTCGATTAACATTAAACGGTATTATCATATGCTGAGAGCGCTGTAAACATTGACAAATTTTCAAGCATTTTTTGGGAATCCAACCAAGTTGTGCCGGGCGTCAAAAAAAAATGACAATTGATCAATATTATGCACCAAATGAATTCTTTATGTTCAATGCTAATAAACCGGTTGATAAAAATTCCGATATAAAAAATTATAGCTACTCTTAAGAAGTTTTCGAAATTAGTGATTTTTACGTATTTTCGAGCGTTTTCAATATTGAAAGAGTTATCAAATCTCGCGGAATCCGATCATATAATCATCGGGGGAATGGAAGTTCATAACATCACATCCTCGCAAATATCTCATCCGGTAACGCCCGGATTGACATTTGCGACCCGTTTGAAAAATGTTGTTCATGACATATTTTGACGAATACCTGCCTCATGCTTAAAACAGAGTTCCAGTTCAACAAAGATTAAATGAGATTAGTTAAGTGAATGAACTTCAACTAATTTAAGTTAACTTAAAATTAACTTGATGCACAGAATCAATAATCCAGGTAAATAACACTACGTCCAAAAGCCTTTTTCCAACCTACGTAGGTTCCACGAGGCATTATATAATCTGTGAGCAACAAATTGAAAATTCAAAATGAAGATATTTTGCTACATCATTTTTCTTGCAAATTCTTCGATTTGTTTCGCTGCCCGTTTTGCGAACACAAATAATACGAGCGTATTTCTTCATCTGTTCAATTACTCTTTGAAACAATTCTGCGCCTGTTGGGCTACCTGTAGTAGAGCAAGTGTGTTGGCTAAGTTCCCCGAATCTCGATATTTACCATTTTCCCCACACGCACGCTCAGTATAGCAGTGACAAACACCGCAAACAGCCAACGCCATTAGCGGCCAGCAGCGTCATCAACAAATAAATAAAACGTAGAACTACGTGAACAATAAAACATAAATTTCTGTACAAACACTGATAATCATGACTTTAAAATTAACATTTTCGTGAACCACAAATTAAGAGGTTTCGATTGATCTATCTATCATCGTTGTCCGATTCATTTGAAGAAAAATCATGTTTCAAGATGGCTTGACTCAGTTTTTTGAAAATTTCTCGGAAACCACTTGACCACAAATTACCACAAATTGGATTTCGAACTCACAAATTAACCACTAAATATTGGTGATAAAAGAATTAAAAAAATTACGTTGTCAAGCCATCTTGATATATGCCGCAAAATGCCTTTTTCAAGGCAAATAAACAATTTATTGAAGGTTAATAATTTTCTGGCATCAACACAAGCAGACATTCTGTGCGGGATGCAATCAAATTTTTTTGTAGTTGTCTAATTTTTACTCTATTTAGTAAACCCCCCCACTGTAGGGGCAGCGCAAGGCTGCGATCAGCATAACCGACTTTGAATATCAAACTGCCCTGTTAGAACGCATTCACAAAGACCGTTAGTTCGACTGTGCAGAGCTAATATGAAGTCGATTCAATCAATCAGCATGAACAGAATTTTGTCGTCTCCCAGCTGCCAAGTTGCAACACGCAACAGTAGGGTGGGGCTTATTTACAAAAATGTTTGCGGGACCTGCTTTCGCTTGCAAAAACAGGTGGCGCAGGGGCTTAAATGTCAAATTTGAAACGAAAGCAATTTTCAAGCAAAACATATACCTATATAGGTACACACTTGATTTTGTGACCCTTTTGGACGTAAATTTTATTTGTTTTGCGTTACATTTAACCGTTTTTGAGATTCGCAATATCAGTGTACACTCTTCCAAGTTCTGGGTATGTGATTATTAGGAAATGCAAAAAGAGCCTGTATAAGTGAACACGTCATGTTCTCGAATATATTATTACAATAGACATGATTATTCCTCCGAAAAAAGAGCGCAGACAAAGAAAGAGAATGGGAAAAGGGAAAACATGAAACGTCAAATGT
The DNA here is from genome assembly GCF_029784165.1 of Wyeomyia smithii. Taxonomy (NCBI): domain Eukaryota; kingdom Metazoa; phylum Arthropoda; class Insecta; order Diptera; family Culicidae; genus Wyeomyia; species Wyeomyia smithii. Next base: position 95,169,285 of record NC_073694.1, read on the forward strand.
TTGAGATTTACTAGCTTCTTTAAATTAAATACAAGCATCTGACGTTTCTTAGTTTCCCTTCCCATTCTCTTTCTTTCTCTTCAGCCTTTTTTTGGGAGGAGCAATGATGTCTATTATAAGAATATATTCAAGAACCTGACGTGTTCACTTGTAGCATTACCATAATTTTGGTTATTTATTAATTAACAATTACAAATAAAAATATTACATTGAGCAACCCCTTGTAGATTTGACTCGCTCAATACTAAAGCTTCCTTCTTTTCGTTCTCATCTTAACAAGAGAGTGAGTGTGCATCATTGGCTATCTCACGCAGAGCGTTTGAAAGTTTGATTAAGCTTTGGGCTCACTGTAACTCGCAGACAGGTGGGCTCAACGGTGAAGTTGAGGGGAGTAGAAACGCCCCTTTCGCAGCAATAAGAATTAGGGAGACAGAAGTTGTTCGAGATTCCAAAGAGAAGCGGTTCGGTCATACCCGAACTTCGGAGGTTAGAAATCAATACCTTGGGGATACTTTAGGGGGGTGGCTCCCGTCACCAATGAGTTCGGGTGGAACTTTCGTAATAATTTCGTGAATTATTACGTAGTTCCGGTCACGATGATTTCTAGGACCATATTCTTATCTGAGGGAACCTTAGATTTCTCGATCACTTGTTCTTGGATCGTGAAAGAAGTTGGAGCGGTTTTTCTTTAGTACGCCGCGGTGTGGTTGAAAAGGTATTCAAGCCACGTGAAAAATGTTTCATATTAGGGAAGTACTAATAATAGATTCTTTTCCCAGAGTAGTTAGTAGTTCCCAGAGTAGATATAGTGAGTGCGTGACAAATATCGTGCGTACAAGAATCGTATCAAAGGTAATAAATTTTTAACTTAAAGATAACGATGTGCAAAATCGTAAATCTGTGATATGCGTGCTTGTGGTGTAGGTTCATCGCTGGAGCTTTCCGACGCACCGCCATTTCTACGTTTGGACCCGCTTCAGACCCCGAGATACCGTTTTATAAGGACAAGTTCCCGGTTAGCTACCACGCGGCCGGAAGAGCGCCGATCGTCATCAACGCGCTAGGCAGGGAGCAGCACGCTGAAGTGTCATCACCGTTTACCTGGCTTAATCAGTAGAATCTACAGGAGGAATCCAAGCACGTAAAAGAATCCATGGTTGTGAGTACGTTCCTTATTATTTTATTCATGCGCATGATCGATATTCGAAATATTAAACTCCACCCACATCACCCGGTGGTAAAGAGGGTAGATCGTACCGTTAACTCCCCTCATTCGAAAGCTAAAAAGCTCTAGGGTTCGAGGCCCGTCTGGGTCCGAGACCCGTCGTCGTCGGTTAGTTTTTTTTGTGCCGCTTCGACTAAATGTACTGATCTTAACTCAAGCCACGTGGTAAATGCTTAAATAGCACGGCTACTCTTCTTTGCCGTTTGCTCAACCGATAAAACTGACCAATCGAAATCGCAGTTAGGTCAGCGATGCGATCGCTGCAGTCTCCGCACGCACGTTTAGAAGCTCAGTAGATAGATAGTAATGAGTTTGTATAGCGCTCTGGGAAAGCACCAAATAGATAGCGGCGATAGCCGAGGTGGATAAAGCACTGATATGATAATTAGAAGTTAAGAGAACAAAGAGGTTCGAACCACGCAATGGAAAAATGATAATGTAATTTTTTTTCTCCTTATAATCACTAAATATAAATGCCGCTATAATATATAGTTTTTCAATCGCAATCTATTTAGTTATTTTTCTGGTTTGAGGCAATTTCACGTTCGGATATTTTTTTTGGTTTATTTTATTTTATTTTATCGCTTTGCCTTGGAAAAGCAAGAGAGGTTGGCTTCAAGTCTGAAGCGTTCTAAGACAGCAGAAGCAAGAAATCTTCCCAGTGATGATAATCGGCCAGTAGGATCTATTTGGCCAAACCGATTTCGTCGTGTTGTTGGGTTGTCATCCCTGGTAGTTTTCTTTAAGGTTTGATGGAATATCAAGGTCGTTTCCTTACCGGAACCGTTTCAGAGCCGGAATCTTGGAACAACTAAAACCTACCCGAAATAAGGAAGGTCTCATTAGCTGGGCAAGAACAACAAAGGTGGGTGGTCTCTCGAAAGAGAGTGGCGCATTTAAGCCACCCGCAAATCCCCAAGTCAGGCTCCGGTCCAAACCGTCCCGTGTTACACACTAATACAGGCAACTTTTGCATTTCCTCATAATTACATACCCCGAGATTGCAAGAGTGTACACTAAAATTGCGAAAATCTCAAAAACGGTTAAATGTAACGCAAACGGACAAAATTTGGTGTTTATCTATATAGGTATATGTTTTGCTTAAAAATTGTTTTCGTTTTAAATTTGACCTTTAGGCCCTCTGCGCCACCTCTAGACCTTAATGAAATTCAACCTATTTTTTATATGTTGCTTATTGAACCCCAAGGAGGCCTTTTTGCCTGGGAAAACAGGTCCTGCAAACATTTTTGAAAATAAGCCCCACCCTAACGCAACAGCGAGCAAACGAAATCGCTTGATGTTACAAACCGCAATAAGATACGGGTTAAAACCGTTGCGTGTGTGCGAGCACCATCGGTGTTTATTCGCTGGATACAAAAATCATATGCGAATTGTGGAATAATTCGTCTGAAGAACATTAGAGAATGGAAAAACTGAGCTGAAAGGCGTGGCCTATTTCGTAGCACCCTTCGGCTGTAGAAGAGTGTCTCTGGGAAAACTAGCAACATTCACTTGTCGGAAAGTGAGCTGGATGGACCTCCACAACGTTGACAGCAGTAACAGAAGATATCAGCACTCTGCAGTAACAGACAATAGCAGCGGGTTGCGCCTGTGGCTGCCTTCAAATTAAACAAATCACTTGCCCTGTGGTTGGTCACTACGTCTCAGGAGCAGCGCGGTTCTTCTCAGCGTGTGTCGTTAGACTGCCATTATTCCCCCCGTGTTGGGGCAGCATGAAGATTGCCATCAGGAAATCCAATTTTGATCATCAAAATGCCTTTTTCAAGGCAAATAAACAAGTCATTGAAAGTTAATAATTTTTGACAACGCGATCTATTGCGCCCATCTAATTCACTGAATGTGAAATAGCTTGAACCGCAAAATGCCTTTTTCAAGGCAAATAAACAGGTAATTGAAGGTTAATAATTTTCTGGCATCAACACAAGCAGACATTCGCTGTTTTGCTTTCGTCTTGATTAGACGCAAATTGTTTATCTCCGTTTGATTCGCAAAATAACATTACACGAGTTATCGTACGGGTGTTTTTTATTTTCGATTAGTTCTTGTGTGCGATAACAATAGCCTGCAATATATCGGCAGAAACATCTTCTGCACACTGGTAGGGGCAGGCTACCCCGCCAGTGATCTGATACGCAGCTGATATATCAGCAAGAATTATTCTCCCGCACCGCTGTTACCCCGCTAGCAGCACGGACCATCATACGATCGAGCGAGTGGAAGTCAACTACAAGGTCGCGTGTAAGATACGGCCACTGTGTCACAACACGAAGCTGGATCGTCATTGTTTGTTCTGCGGAGACACTCGATTAATCCAACTATCAGCCCTGAGGTCGTGACTTAGACGTTCGGTGAAGTATTCACTTTAGAATTTTTATCATTATTATTGATATAATTATTATTATTGTTATTATAATAATAATTATTATTATTGTTATTATTATTATTATTGTTATAATTATTATTATTATTATTACTATTATTACTATTGTTATTAGTATTAGTATAACTGTCTTTTTTTATTTTGATCCATTGTAGTTTGAAAAATTGTTTTTAAAATTTAATATCAACTACTTGATCCCCCCCACATTCGAATATTACCCCCCACATTCGAATATTTATCGTTTGTGTGCGGTAGAGCGTAACGCTCCCGCAAAATGGACGACATGCGGGTGCAACTATTCCTGGATGTGGAAACAAATGGGGAAGAGATTGAGATCTCCCCCATCAATTCCCCTCTACCTTCCCCGCTACCTAGCCCCGTACCAAGAGTACCGGCAACACGGGTGAAAGCTTACCCAGATGCTTCGAAAGGTCCGTTCTTAGTTTACTTTAGGCCCATAAAGAAGCCTCTTAACATTATACAAATAGGCAAGGACCTGGCAAAACAGTTTTCGGCCGTAACCGAGATTACGAAGGTGAGGCCGAACAAACTGCGAGTTGTCGTGAGTAGCTTGAAGCAAGCAAACGAAATTGCTAGCTACGAGCTCTTGACAAGGGAGTACCGCGTGGATGCTGCCAAGGACGTGAAGATCGACGGTGTGGTTACCGAAGGAAGCCTCACGGTCGATGACATTTTGCGTCACGGGGTTGGCTGCTTCAAGAACCCCCTGATTCAAGATGTAAAGATACTGGATGTCAAGCAATTACATTCAGTATCCATCGAAGAAGGAAAGAAGAAATTCCTCCCTTCGGATTCCTTCCGTGTAACATTCGCCGGATCCGCACTGCCGAACTACATCTCTTTGGACAGGGTTCGTCTGCCTGTACGCCTGTTTGTACCGCGGGTCATGCATTGCCAAAACTGCAAGCAGTTAGGTCATACAGCCACCTACTGCTGCAACAAGGCACGCTGCAGCAAGTGCGGAGGCAATCATGCTGAGACCGGTTGCAGTGAGGATACTGAAAAGTGTCTTTACTGCGAGGGAACTCGGCATGACCTTTCGGCGTGTCCCGCGTACAAACAGCGCGAGGAAAAAATTAAGCGTTCCCTTAAGGAACGATCAAGGCGCTCTTTTGCAGAAATGCTTAAGAGGGCTGAGCCACCCTCGACAGGAAACATCTTTTCCTTTTTGCCAACCGATGAGGGTACATCTGACGATCCCGTCGAAGGGTGTTCTTATGCCTTGCCAGAGGGATCTAGGAAGAGGAGAATGCTCAACTCTCCTAATCTTTCTCGCAAAGGTTGTAAGATAACCCCTAGCGGAATGACCTTTAAGACAACACAGAAAGGAAGCGGTGAAGAAAAACCGAAGCAAGTACCCCCGGTTTCAATTTCAAATCAAACCAGGAGTACCCACCGCTTCCTGGGGCACCAAAAACCCCTCGTGCACCCATTTCTCGATCAGAAGACATAAAAGAAACAGGGTTCATAAAATTCTCTGATATTGTGGACTGGATATTTAAAACATTCAACATACCAGATCCCCTTCAAAACATTCTTCTTGCCCTTCTCCCTACAGTGAAAACCTATTTGAAGCAACTCACAGCAACTTGGCCTCTCATTTCAACTATCGTATCTTTTGATGACTAATACGTCGAAAGAGGTTAGGAATTTTGTCACTGTGTTACAGTGGAACTGCAGAAGTATCATCCCCAATTCGATTTATTTTCACATTTGATAAACACATACAATTGTGATGCGTTCGCGCTCTGTGGAACTTTTCTCAATTCAAATGACCAATTTAATTTCCACGATTTCAACATCATTCGTCGAGATCGAGACTCACACGGTGGAGGGGTACTTTTAGGGATCAAAAAGTGCTATTCTATTTTCAGAATCGACCTCCCCTCGATCTCGAATATTGAAGTTGTTGCCATTCAAACGAATATGAAAAGAAAAGACCTTTGCCTTGTTTCGTTATATATTCCCCCATCCGCGCGGATTGAACAGAAGCAACTCCTTGATATAGCAGAATTGCTTCCCGCACCTTTTTTGATTTTGGGAGATTTTAACTCTCACTGTTCGCTATGGGGGTCGCTGTACGACGACAACCGATCTTCTTTAATCTGTAACTTGATCGACGACTTCAATTTGACAGTTTTAAATACTGGGGAAGCGACAAGCGTACCTAATCCTCCAGCACGTGAAAGCGTGCTTGACCTATCCCCCTGCTCGACATCACTAGCGTTAGATAGCCAGTGGAAAGTAATCAACGATCCCCACGGTAGTGATCATCTTCCAATCGTTATATCAATTGCCAATGGTTCAACTCCCCCGAAGCCAATCAATATTTCCTACGACCTTACACGTAATATTGATTGGAAGTGTTATGAGTCTATTATAGCGCAATCTACCGAGACTCACGAGGAACTTCCTCCGGAGGAAGAATACGCGTTCTTAGCTGGCTTGATAATCGACGCCGCGACTCAAGCTCAGACGAAACCGATACCCGGGGTAACGATTAGACAGCGCCCTCCCAACAAATGGTGGGACAAAGAGTGCTCTGAGCTGTACGCGCGAAGGTCCGCGGCGTATAAGGACTACCGGGAGTACGGCACTGTCAACCTGCTTCGAAAGTACGAGGCACTGGGCAGGCAGATGAAGAGCTTAGTAAAGGCGAAAAATCGCGGGTACTGGCGGCGGTTCGTAAACGCGTTGTCGAGGGAAACAGCGATGAGCACTCTTTGGGATACCGCCAGGCGCATGCGGAACCGTGACGTTTCGAATGAAAGCGAGGAGTATTCATATCGCTGGATACTCGATTTTGCCAAAAAGGTCTGTCCGGACTCTGTACCGGAACAGAAAACCTTTCGCGACGCGTTATTAGTAACTACGGAAGAGCCTCCATTTTCGATGTTGGAATTTTCAATGGCTCTCCTGTCGTGCAACAATAAGGCTCCAGGGTTAGATAGAATAAAACTCAACCTGTTGAAGAATCTACCCGACTCTGCAAAAAGACGCTTGTTGAATTTGTTCAACAAGTTTCTTGAGCTAAATATTGTTCCGCATGACTGGAGGGAGGTAAAAGTCATTGCTATTCGGAAACCCGGCAAACCTGCCTCTGATCACAATTCATATAGGCCGATTGCGATGCTCTCTTGCCTCCGGAAATTAATGGAGAAAATGATCCTCTTACGGTTAGAAAAATGGGTCGAAACAAACGGGTTACTTTCAGATACTCAATTTGGCTTTCGCCGGGGCAAAGGGACGAACGATTGCCTAGCGTTGCTTTCTACTGAAATTCAACTAGCCTTTGCTCGAAAAGAGCAAATGGCTTCTGCGTTCATGGATATTAGGGGGCTTTTGACTCTGTCTCTGTAGAAGTTTTAAGCGCGAAACTTCATTCGCAGGGACTTTCACCAAATTTGAATAACTTTTTGCTCAATTTGTTGTCAGAAAAGCATAAGTATTTCTCACATGGCGATTCGACAACTTCCCGAATTAGTTACATGGGTCTTCCCCAGGGTTCATGTTTAAGTCCTCTCTTATATAATTTTTACGTCAATGACATCGATGAATGTCTTGCAAATTCATGCACGCTAAGGCAACTTGCAGACGATAGCGTTGTATCCATTACTGGTAGCGAGGCTAGCGATCTGCAAGGACCATTGCAAGATACCTCAGACAATTTGTCTGAATGGGCTCTTAAGCTGGGTATCGAATTCTCTCCGGAGGAAACTGAGCTGGTCGTTCTTTCTAGGAAGCATAATCCAGCTCAGCTGCAGCTCCTACTAACGGGTAAAACGATCTCTCAGGTTTTAGTCGCTAAATATCTCGGGGTCTGGTTCAACTCTAGTGCATCTGGGCTTGTCATATTAGGTATCTGACACAAAAATGCCAACAGAGGATTAATTTTCTTCGTACGATTAACGGAACCTGGTGGGGAGCCCACCCAGGAGACCTTCTAAGGCATTACCAAACAACGATATTGTCTGTAATTGAGAACGGGTGTTTCTGCTTCCACTCCGCAGCAAACACACATTTGATCAAACTGGAACGAATACAGTATCGTTGTTTGCGTATCGCCTTAGGTTGCATGCAGTCGACCCATACGATGAGTCTTGAAGTACTAGCGGGTATTCTTCCGTTGAAACATCGTTTTTGGAATCTCTCTTACCGGTTGCTAATTCGATGCACAGTTATGAACCCATTAGTAATTGAAAATTTCGAGAGGTTGGTCGACCCTCAATCTCAATCCAGATTTATGACTTTATAATTTGACTATATGGCTCAAGATATTAATCCTTCTTCATACGATTCCTCCAATGTCGCACTTTTAGATACTTCTAATAATGCTATATTCTTCGACACCACCATGAAACAAGACATTTCTGGTATCCCGGATCAATTGCGACCCCAAGAGATCCCTAAATTTTTTTCCAATAAGTTTAAACATGTTAGTTATGATAAAAGGTTTTACACTGACGGATCTAATCTAGATGAGTCCACTGGCTTCGGTGTTTTCCACGAAAATTTTACCGCATCCTACAAACTCGATGCTCCTGCTTCCGTGTACGTCGCAGAGCTTGCTGCCATTCAGTACTCTCTTGGGATCATCGAAACCCTGCTCATAGACCACTACTTCATCTTCACAGACAGTCTCAGTGCCATTGAGGCTCTGCGATCGATGAAGACTGTGAAGCACACCCCGTATTTCCTGGGGAAAATACGGCGGTTTTTAAGTGCTTTAACAGATAAAAATTACCGGGTTACCTTAGCGTGGGTCCCTTCTCATTGTTCCATTCCGGGCAATGAGAAGGCTGACGCTTTAGCTAAGGTGGGTGCTATTGAAGGCGATATTTATGTAAGACCAATTGCTTATGATGAATTTTATAGCATTTTGCGTCAGAGAACACTCAACAGTTGGCAATCATCATGGAACTCAGATGAACTGGGACGGTGGCTACATTCCATTTTTCCTAAGGTATCGACGAAAGCATGGTTCAAGGGGTTGGATGTAGTTCGGGACTTCATTCGCGTGATGTCCAGACTTATGTCCAATCACTATACGTTAAACACGCATCTCTTTCGTATAGGGCTTGTAGACAGTAATCACTGCGTTTGTGGCGATGGCTACCATGACATCGAGCATGTTGTTTGGTCGTGTACCGAATACTGTGGTGTTAGGTCTGAGCTTATAGATTCCCTTCGGGCCCGAGGAAAACAACCGAACGTACCCGTTAGAGACATTCTGGGAAGCGGTGATCTCCAGTACATGACACAGCTATACGGGTTTATAAAAAATGCTGGCATTAAAATTTGATTTCTTTTATCTATTTGCTAGAATACAATTTCTGTCACAAACTGAAAGAGAATGATACACCCGGCTGGAGACACTAAAATGAAGACTCGGCATCTCTATGTTTACGCAGACACCTCAGATCAAAACTGCTCAAATAGAACATCACTGGTTAGCCACGTACAAATGAATACATTCTGTATAGTTAAAAACAAAATTGTAACACCCCTGCTCTCACCTTAAATCCCCACTAGCTCGTAGTCGGCCGCGAGAATAGAAAAAAGGCCTCCCTCTTTTCCCTGCTAATTTAGAATTTAAAAAAAATGTACTTGGCTCAGTTAAACATAAACTGTATCGTGCCGTGTCAAATAAACTATTTAAAAAATAAAAAAACACAAGCAGACATTCTGTGCGGGATGCAATCAAGTTCTGTTGTAGTTGTTTAATTTTACTTTATTTAGTGGAATCCCTACTGTAGGGGCAGCGCAAAGGCTGCGATCAGCATCACCGACTTGAATAACAAACTACCCTGTTAGTACGCATTCACAAAAGCAGTTTGTTCGACTATGCAGAGCTAATATGAAGTCGATTCAATCAATCAGCATGAACAGAATTTCGTCGTCTCCCAGCTGTCAAGTTGCAACATGATGCAACACGCAACAGCGAGCAAACGAAATCGCTTGATGTTACAAGCCGCAATATGGTTAGGGGTACAATCGTTGCATGTGTGAGAGCACCATCGGTGTTTATTCGCTGGATACAAAAATCGAATACGAATTTTGGAATAATTCGTCTGAAGAACATTAGGAAACGGTAACACTGAACAGAAAGGCGTGGCCTATTTCGTAGCACCCTTCGGCTATAAAAGAGTTTTTATGGGAAAACTAGCTACATGCGTCAGTCGGATGGTGAGCTGGAAGGACCGTCCACAACGTTGACAGCAGTAGCAGCATATATCAGCACTCAGCAGTAACAGAAGATAGCAGCGGGTTGCGCCTGTGGCTGCCTTCAAATTAAACAAATCACTTGCCCTGTGGTTGGTCACCACGTCTCAGGCCTCTGCCAGGCTGAACGCCAACGCGAGCGATCGGGCGAGATTTTTGCAGTACATCAGCCGGCACTTTCTCTAATGGAAAAGTTGGATCATTTTGTTCAGAAGAATATAACTGTCGGTAATATTACACAGATGCGATTGCATTATATCCGATATGGAATTGAACAATTGTTCTTTTGAGGACAATTAAAACACTTAATTTGAAGAGTTAATAGCTTTGGGTACCAGTAGCAGTATGGTAACAGCTTCAGCGGTAGGTGCAGCCGGTATTTCCCTAAGGCCGATGTTATAAGGAAGTAAATGAAAGCGGCACGGCGAAACAGTTCGGGTGTGCTTAGACGCGCGTCATTTTTCGTTGTTGATTATTCCCCACATGAAACGACGCGCTTTCGCACGATAGCGGCGGTATTAGCGGTAGATGCATTTGCCAACACTTACTCCAGTGAGGCCGTGTCTAATTTTCAATGTGAAAACACATTTCTATTGTGTTGGCCGTGCGCATTAGGTCTGTGCCAGGCTAAACGCTAAAAGCGGCGCGAACCGATTCGCCCGGCCGTAGGTTAATGTACAGCCGTAAATAGAGCTGTGTAAAAGTATTCTACTTCAACCTTGCGGTCGTGGCTTTGTACACAACCCTCCTGTGATTGTTTCTTTTAACTGCAAAATCATCTCGTCGAAGTCTCTCGCTTTACGTTTCAATAAATCCAGGTCATCTTCAGCATCAAAATCGAAAATGTTTTTTCTTATACCGTTGGTAATGTAAAGATACTTCATTTTAGGTTATTTTTCCTGGTTGAGCTTTGCCGGTGATATCGGTGAAACGTTGATTCCAGCTAGGCCTTTGTTGGATAACTCAATTTTCTGTGTTCTGGAGTATCCTTTTTAAATGCTTTCTTGAGAATATGATGATACGATTGATGGTATCTCCGCCAATTGCAGATGGTTGCAACTTCGTCGGTAGAATGTTTCTTCCACATCCTGATGTTGATGGTTCCATGAATGAATTATGTGAATGCTCTTCGAGATCAAATTCATCTTTCACTTCGATCCAATATAGTCTACACGAATCACAAATCGACAAAGACGTATTAAAATGAGCTTGACAGTTCAATATTTTTAATTTTGCAATAACGTTTTCGTTTAATTTGCGTAGGCTTGATGAGCACCGATGATCAGGAAAGGGTTTACAGCACTTGGGTTTGGTGTATTCCATTTTCACTTTATTCATCTTCACAAAATGCAAACTGTTACTAACACTTCTAAAGAAGTGCAATCGTATTTATATACGAAAACATATATTATAGGATATTGGTAGCGTACTTTACAAACAGTTATTATTAGTAAACAAGAAGGTAGTGTAGCACGACAAACATATTTTTTTATAAAACATTCAGCAAAGGGGAACGTTTAGGTAGGCTAAGGTACAGCGCCTGAGTTATTTATCCAATCGTTTTGTTGTCAAAGAATGAATTGTATATATTTGATCAAGCATTCCAAAAAGCGTAAGGTTTTTGCTGGAGAACCACGAACAAATTACGAAAAATGTATATTTTCCTAAACTTTATTAATTTCTCGAGCTTGAATTCAAAATAACTCGAAAACCAATGCCTTTAGAATGTTAAGTACCAAGTGCTTTTTGATTCAAAATGACTCTCTGCATCTTTTAAAATCATCAGAATATAAATATTTCGAAAAATGTTTGAATTAGAATTTTCATAAAAAAATTAATCTACCATAAAAAAAATATTTTTCATCTCTCCATCCTGGACTTTTTTTAAAAGTTGCAAATTAACGTCAAGTTTAAAAAAAAAATAAAACAAAATTTAACTCTTTTTTTTAAATTGAAATTCAATGTTTATTTTAATTTTTTTTTTTGGTCAAAAATTTTTTTTTTTGTACAGTGTATAATTTTTTTAAGATTCATTTTTTATTCCCTACAAGTCATTCTCAGACAGTTTTTCTATACAACCAACGGTTTCTGGACAACAATGCTTCGAATAAAACCTATGTCAAAAGACATGCGCCCTTCTAGAATATAACTCAAGGGTGTTAAAAATCTCTCCATCGGTGGAAAATACTCAGTTTGCTAAGCCAAATACGTGTGCAAAGTTTCATTCAAATCAAAAATAGTCCATATTCGACCATTGGTCATTTGGCGCGATTTGTATCACTTGAAAAATACACCTTGATAATTTTTGCTGGATTTGTTATTCATTCTAAACAACAAATTTTTGGTAGCCAACAGCACAACTATACCGAACATTTAAAATATAACATTCACACTAGGGGTGTGCGAAACTGGCTTTTCTGGTATCGAATCGAAACGAAATTAACCCTTAATTTCGGTTTCGCCAAGTTAGTCGAAAAGAAATCAAGGTGGATTTCGAGTTCTCGAGACGAAACGAAATTGTTCTCTTAATTTAGCGAAATTTCGAAAAATAAAATAATTGTGTCTGAAACATAGCATTACAATGATTTGAAACGTTGGAGCGTACGCTAACGAAGTACCCTTCAGCAGCTGATCGCAAGGTGCTTACCTGGTCGACGAAGAGTAACGTAGGTATTCAGATATCGATAAACCGACAATGACGAGAAAATCGAAAATGTTAAAAACTAAAATCTTGATGCATATATCCATTTATACAGATTATATTGCAGGTAATAGTAGCGCGATAAATACAAATGATCTAAAGGTCACTCTCGGAATTTCTTTGTAAATAATAATTTAATAAACTTCTGAACTGATTCTTTTGGTTTGAATGCAACTATGTTTAAAATAGTAATCCTTCTTTCATAGCACTTTCATCATTCAAAATCCATGTTTTGTCCTAGAGCTCGAACTGGAAAACATGAAAGATGGTAGGTAGGTTTTCAACCATTCCTGTGAGTTTTGGTGTCCCTAGCAAAGATAACTTTTCCAAAGAGTTTTTCCCCATTCTGTGCCGAACACGCATAAGTATCGGACGTGTTTGGTGATCGCTCCGATAGAATATAAAACAAAAGACGTGTGAGAAAGTGTTGGCATTGTTTGCCTGGTCGAGTGAAATAAATCCGAGTTCAAGGTCGCCCGCCTTTGTGCAACTGTTTCGCATCGTGACTGCCAGCTTGTGCATAAGCCGATTTGGCTGCTGACTGATTTGTGCAACAGCAATGGACGAGAATTTCAACACAAAAGAGGAATAAGAAGAAGCCATCAGTTGACAGGGAGTTGTGTCGCTGTGTAGAGTGATCTCACACACGGCTCGCTGCTGGTGGCTGTTTGGTGCTGCTGTATTGGTGCTGCTGGCTGTAACGGCAGCAGCTTCGAACGATCGGACAACCAACCTTGCTGGAAAGGAGAAGTAAAAAGGTACGTGTCCTTGTCGGCGCTAGTGCGCTAGACTTAGCGCGATGGATGTAGATCCCTCGCCTCCCGCACCACCATCCCCGAGCCCCCCTGACCCTGACCCTTCTGTTACCCCCTCTTCTGTTCATTCTTCAGTCCCCCCTCGCCCCGGGCTTTACCCAGACGGAGCCCAGGGCAGCTATACTGTCTATTTTCGGTCAAAGGCGGGACCGAAATCGAAACAGTTGAACATTTTGTTAGATTTCGAAAGACCTGACGAAGGAGTACAAGGGCGTGACCGAAATTTCCCAGGTCCGACCTAACAAGCTCCGTGTCGTGGTCAGTAATCTGAAAGAGGCCAACGATATAGCTTGCTCTGAGCTCTTCACACGCGAGTATCGCGTTTACATACCCGCACGAGACGTGGAGATCGACGGTGTCATAACCGATTCGAGTCTGTCCGACGAGTGTATATTGGAAAGTGCCAAGGGGTGCTTTAAGAACAACACATGTCCCGATATAAAGGTGCTCGACTGCAAGCAACTGCGGTCAGCATCGATCATCGGTGGCAAAACAGTATACACTCCGTCAGACTCGTTTCGAGTTACGTTCGCCGGGTCAGCACTACCAAGCCACGTCTCGATCCACCGGGTTCGTCTCCCTGTGCGATTATATGTGCCTCGCGTCATGAACTGCCTGAATTGTAAGCAGTTAGGCCACACCGCCGCCTACTGCAGCAATAAAGCACGTTGTGGCAAGTGTGGGGAGAATCATGCGGATGATTCCTGGAGTAAAAATGCTGAAAATTGCATTCACTGTGGGGAGAGTCAGCATGAGCTCTCGACATGTGCGGTATACATGCAGCGCAGGGATAAAATAAAGAGGTCTCTCAAAGAGCGTTCGAAGCGTTCTTACGCTGAGATGCTATAAAAGACCGTTACCACTTCTCCCATTACATCAAACCCTTTTGATCTGTTGTCCTCTGATGAAACCGATTCTGACGATTCACCAGCGGGAACATCTTACGCCAATCCTGGGGAGTCTAGAAAGAGGAAAAATCTTTCCTCTCCTAAGCTTTCCAGAAAAGGTCCTAAGATTTCTCAAAGTGAAATGAAAGTTACAAACAAACCAAACAGTGCTGCGGAAAAATCGAAGCAAACTCCTCCTGGGCTTGCAAATTTAAAGTCCCAGAAGGAGTTCCCAGCACTGCCAGGAACATCTAAAACCCCAGTTGTTCCTTTTGCACTCTCAGTTGATGAAACAAACTCTGGATTAGTGAAATTTTCTGAAATTGTGGACTGGATTTTTGAAACTTTCAATGAACCCGATCCAATTAAAATTTTTCTTACAGCATTTCTCCCAACAGTTAGATCATTTTTGAAGCAGTTGACTGCCCAATGGCCCCTCCTTGCAGCGATTGTATCCTTCAATGCCTAACTCATCTGCGTATATGAAGGATTCTATCTCTGTCTTACAGTGGAATTGTAGAAGTATTTTACCAACAATTGATTCGTTCAAAATTTTAATAAATAAAAACTAATGCGATGCATTTTCCCTTTGTGAAACTTGGCTTACTTCAAATTTTTATCTCAACTTCCATGATTTTAATATTATTTGCCTTGATCGAGACACCCCATATGGAGGAGTACTGTTAGGGATTAAAAAGTGCTATTCTTTCTATCGTATTAACCTCCCATCGATTCCAGGCTTCGAAGTTGTCGCATGTCAAATGACAATACAAGGTAAAGAGCTTTGTATTGCTTCTATATATATTCCTCCCAGAGCACAGGATGGGCAACGGCTGCTCTTTGATTTGATGGTGTGGCTTGGGGTTCCCCTTACAATGATAACCGCTCCTCTTTAATCTAAAACCTTTGCCATGACTTCGACATGACTATTTTAAACAACAGTGAAATGACACGTATCCCGAAACTTCCAGCGCGCCCAAGCGCTTTGGATCTATCCTTATGTTCGACGTCGCTACGGTTGGATTGCACATGAAAGATAATCCACGATCCTCACGGTAGCGACCATTTCCCTATTCTTATTTGAATTACTAACGGGTCAACTCGCATGCGACCAATTGACATTCCGTATGACCTTACACGGAATGTCGATTGGAAGTTATACGAGGAAATGATTTCAAAAGCGGTCGAGTCGATTCAACATCATCCACCACCCAAAGAATACAACCTCCTCGAGGGCTTGATTCTCGACGCCGCGTTGCAAGCCCAAACGAAGAAATATCCCGGCGTAACGATCAAAGAACGGCCTCCCTTTCCGTGGTGGCACCAAGAGTGCTCCGATGTCTACACAAAAAGATCCGACGCGTTTTTGGCCTTCCAGAAGGAAAATATACCTGGCGACTATTTACGGTATTCGGAGCTTGATAAAAGCAAAGCAAAGCCTTGGTGCGACATCACGATTCGAAACTTGACCTTCTGTTTATTTATACACAGACTTCGCAGCCGACTATTAAGTGTACAGGACAATAGCGGGGCTAGCGCTACGATCCTACTGACACTAACAGTCTCTCTCGAGACGAGACTCGAACTTACGACGACTGGCTTGTTAGGCCAGCATCGTACCTCGAGACCATCTGGGAGATTCGGAGCTTGATACCAAGCTTAAAAGCTTGGCTAAAGCAAAGAAACGTGGATATTGGCGTCGGTTCGTGAACGAGACTTCGAGGGAGACATCGATGAGCACTCTTTGGAACAGAGCCCGAAGAATGCGGAATCGCGTAACGGTCAACCAAAGCGAAGAGTCTTCAAGTCGGTGGATATTTGATTTTGCCAGGAAAGTATGTCCGGACTCGGTTCCTGAGCAAAACATTGCTCGTGTCGCGTCTCCGGGCCACGACGCGATAGAATCATCTTTTACGATGGCAGAATTTTTAGTTGCCCTCCTGTCCTGTAACAATACACGCCTGGGTTAGATAGAATCAAATTCAACTTGTTGAAGAATCTACCCGGCAATGCCAAGAGGCGCTTATTGAACTTGTTCAATAAGTTCCTGGAGCAAAACATTGTACCACAGGATTGGAGGCAAGTGAAGGTGATCGCAATTGCAATGCTATCCTGTATCCGGAAATTAATGGAAAAAATGATACTTCGTCGTTTAGACCATACATGGGTCGAATCAAATGGTCTACTATCAGATACTCAATTTGGCTTCCGCCGTGCCAAAGGGACGAATGATTGTCTTGCGTTGCTTTCAACAGATATTCAGCTGGCCTATGCTCGCAAAGATCAAATGGCGTCTGCGTTCTTGGACATTAAGGGGGCTTTTGATTCCGTTTCTATTGACATTCTTTCGGGTAAACTTCACCGACAAGGATTTTCTCCAATTTCAAACAATTTTTTGCACAATTTGTTGTCCGAAAAGCACATGCATTTTACGCACGGCGATTTGGCAACTTTTCGCATTAGCTACATGGGTCTTCCCCAGGGCTCATGTTTAAGCCCCCTTCTTTACAACTTTTATGTAAATGACATCGACGAATGTCTGGCAAATTCATGCACGATAAGACAACTTGCAGACGACAGCGTTGTTTCTGATACAGGAGCCAAAGCTGCCGATTTGCAAGGACCATTGCAAGATACCTTGGACAATTTGTCTGCCAGGGCTTTACAGCTAGGTATCGAATTCTCTCCGGAGAAGACTGAGATAGTAGTTTTTTCTAGGAAGCATAAACCTGCTCAGCTTCAAACACAATTAATGGGTAAAACGATTTCTCGTTTTTTTCGTTTGATTTGAACGGCAGAAACGATCGGTTGAACGAAAAAAAGTTTTTCTCTTTCTCTCGTGTGACGATTTTTTTTCTAACGATAGCGACCGCAGTTTTGGAGAAGCCGATTTTAAAACTCTCTCGCTCGATCATTTACAATGTATGTTGAACGGAGCAAACTAGAGTATGATCGGCAGCATGTGGCGTGTTTTATTTTCGTTTCTCTCGTTCTTGAGGTTCTTGACTGGCTGTCTGAACGGTCAAAAAACGGTCGATGAATGCATTTTCGCTGTATCGGATGGGATTGGGGCACTGCTTACAGATGCACGTTATTTTTTGGTGGAGAAGTTTGTTGTTTTTGTTATTGATGCTAAGCGATTATTGCTTGAGGACAAATGAGGTGGCGCTAGTGCGCTAGTCTTGTCGGCGCTAATGCGCTAGACTTAGCGGGAAAGGTCGAATTAAATGGCCTACTATCGGATACTCAATTTGGCTTCCGCCGTGCCAAAGGGACGAATAATTGTCTTGCGCTGCTTTCAACAGATATTCAGCTGGCGTATGCTCGCAAAGAACAAATGGCGTCTGCGTTCTTGGACATTAAGGGGGCTTTTGATTCCGTTTCTATTGACATTCTTTCGGGCAAACTTCACCGACAAGGATTTTCTCCAATTTTAAACAATTTTTTGCACAATTTGTTGTCCGAAAAGCACATGCATTTTACGCACGGCGATTTGGCAACTTTTCGCATTAGCTACATAGGTCTTCCCCAGGGCTCATGTTTAAGCCCCCTTCTTTACAACTTTTATGTAAATGACATCGACGAATGTCTGGCAAATTCATGCACGATAAGACAACTTGCAGACGACAGTGTAATCTCTGTTACAGGAGCCAAAGCTGCCGATTTGCAAGGACCATTGCAAGATACCTTGGACAATTTGTCTGCTTGGGCTTTACAGCTAGGTATCGAATTCTCTCCGGAGAAGACTGAGATAGTAGTTTTTTCTAGGAAGCATGAACCTGCTCAGCTTCAAACACAATTAATGGGTAAAACGATTTCTCAGGTTTTGATACACAAATATCTTGGTATCTGGTTCGACTCTAAAGGCACCTGGGGTTGTCACGTGAGGTATCTGATGAAAAAATGTCAACAAAGAGTGAATTTTCTTCGTACAATAACCGGACAATGGTGGGGAGCCCATCCAGGAGACCTTATAAGGCTTTACCAAACAACGATATTGTCTGTTATTGAATACGGGTGTTTCTGCTTCCGCTCCGCAGCAAACACACATCTGATCAAACTGGAGCGAATACAATATCGTTGTTTGCGTATCGCCTTGGGTTGCATGCAGTCGACCCATACGATGAGTTTGGAGGTCTTAGCTGGAGTACTACCATTGAAAACCCGCTTCTGGAGCCTGTCTTCTCGCATTCTTATCAAATGTGAGGTCTTGAACCGTCCTGTGATTGAAAATTTTGAAAGGTTAATCGAACTTAATTCTCAAACCCGTTTTATGACGTTGTACTTCAATCACATGTCCCAAAATATTAACCCTTCTTCGAATATTCCAAATCGTGTCGACTTATCAAATACTTCTGATTCTACTGTGTTTTTCGATACATCCATGATAGAAGAAACTCGTGGAATCCCGGATCATTTACGCGTGCAGCAGATCCCCAAAATTTTTTCCAATAAATATCGAAACATCAACTGCAACAATATGTTCTACACTGACGGATCACTTTCTGATGGGTCCACTGGCTTCGGTATTTTCAATAACAATTTAACCGTCTCCCATAAGCTTGATAATCCTGCTTCTGTTTACGTCGCAGAATTGGCTGCAATTAAGTACACCCTAGGGATTATCGAAAAAATGCCCACGGACCATTATTTCATCTTTACGGACAGTCTCAGTTCCATTGAGGCTCTCCGATCGATGAAAGATTTAAGCACTCTTCGTATTTCCTGGGGAAAATACGGGAACATCTGAGTGCTTTATCCGAAAAATCGTTTCAGATTACCTTAGCGTGGGTCCCTTCTCACTGCTCGATACCGGGCAATGAGAAAGCGGACTTTTTGGCTAAGGTGGGCGCAACAAACGGTGATATTAATGAAAGACCAATTGCTTTTAATGAATTTTTCGCACTTGTACGTCAGAATACGATCATCAGTTGGCAAAATGCTTGGACCAGAGGGGAATTGGGAAGGTGGTTACATTCCATAATCCCCAAAGTATCGACGAACCCGTGGTTCAAGGGGTTGGATGTAGGTCGGGATTTCATTTGCGTGATGTCCCGGCTTATGTCCAATCACTTTAGATTTGACGCGCATCTCCGTCGTGTTGGGCTCGGGGAAAGTGGTATCTGTGCCTGTGGTGAGGGTTATCACGACATAGAGCATGTGGTTTGGTCATGCCCTGTACACCGTGACGCCAGGTCTAAAATAATAGCTTCCCTGCAGGCCGAAAGTAGGCAGCCGGCTGTTCCTGTTCGTGATGTCTTGGCGAGCCGTGACCTATCCTACATGTCCCTTATATACATTTTCCTGAAATCCATCCACGCCCCAGTTTAATCCTATTCCCTTCCGCCTACATCCAACCAAACGACAAGAACACGTTAAGACCCCGGATCCGGAAACAGCAACTAGACCCGCACGATACTCTCAGGTCCCGAGGAAGACAACCCAATATGCCAGTCCGTAATATCTTGGTCCAGCAGCGGAACATATTCAATATGCTGCTTACCTATGGCGATGGAAAACCATCAAACAACAAATCAGTGCTTTTAATGCAAAACATTCTAGCTTTAAGTTAGATTTAGTTTCAGCTCGTAGTCGGCAGCGAGGATAAAAAATTTGCTCTTAGTTATTAAGATACTTTAGAAAGTAAGCTACCAGATATAATTGGCGCCGTTAAACATTATATTGTATTTGTGCCGTGTCAAATAAATTATAGATGAAGAAAAAAAAATGAGGTGGAGATATAGTTTGAATATTTCTTCATGCGAAATGCTGAAGTCCGTCGTAGTTATACGTCGCAAAGCGCCGACAGGCACAAGTAGTGTTTTTACTTCTGCCAACGCGGCTAGCATTATACCATATGTTGCGTTGCGCGCGGCTGTAATTTATATTTTTCCGAAGCTTATTCAGATTCTTGCTTCACTTGTGTCATTGACCCAACAGATAAGCCGATATATACTCTATTCTTTTTATATCCATCGTTATCAGTAGGCTAATTTTTCAGTCAATTTTTTTTCTGATTCGTTATGCATAAATAGTAGAAAATGTCAATCCTTATGCCCTGATAAATCACGTTCTACAATTGAGTTGATAGTTTTGTGATGTATTGGTTGATAACCGTCTTACAAACTGTGTTTTCTTAGATGCAAAAGATTAAATAATGGTAGATTGCAAATCAGCAGAAACATTAGAGGCCACCTAAATTGAATTGTTGAAACTAGTTCAATTTTAGTTGTGAGTTGTTAGTTGTTTCTGGTACCCAGGAGCGGATTAAGGCGAAGGCGAAGCAGGCGGACTTCAAAATTGATGTTTGATGCATGAAAAGGGATCATCAACAATGTATGGAGAACACTATTAATGTATAACGAAAAAGAATTTTCCGCATACAAATTGACTTGAAAAATCAGCCTCCTGATAACTATCGAATTTAAAAGTATCTATCTGTTAGACCGATGATATAAAGGTCAGATTCGATTATATAGAGACTCGATTATATGTATATGATTCTATTATATATCATTTCAAACTCGATTATACTGCCGTTCCAAGCATAGTTGTCCCAGCGTGCATAAGAACGGCAGTATACTGCCCATAAAAGCATAAGAGTCCCATATGGAAATGCTCACAGCTGAGAAAATTGCAAATGAAGTTCTAATCTTGAATTTATAGTAAATAATTTTGATTTAACTAAAAGTATGTTTTATTCAACTGTATGCTCATGAGGTGAAGCTTTGGGTACTTTCATGAGTTCTAAGAACATTCGCATGAATTCCAGGCCTGGAAATAAATGATGGGACTCGTTTGCCTTTATTTTTTCTCTATAAACAGAAAATAATAGCATATCTGTCTCCACGCATTCTAAGACGGCCAAGGCATTTATAATTATTCCTTGTTGTGTCTGTCATATGAACAGTTTATTTTAATCCAGCATAGAATTGCAATATAGCTAGTTGGTTCTAACGGATTGTAGCATGAACTGGTGCATGTTGTTCTCCAAAGAGCAACTACAGCTGATAGACGAAAACTCGTTCGACATAGAGTCTACAGTGAAATACCTCAAGACTCCACAAGAAATATTGACACAGGCCGTAAGGCCACACTCCTAAACATTTTTTTTTCTACTCATCCCAAATGCTAAGAAGAATTTCCGGAGATAGTTGAGTTGATAGTCGCTGCAACTATCTTCGAAAATACATATAAGTTTCATTCAGTTTTAATGTCTCTAGCTTATTTTCAATTGAACCTGGCAAACATGAACTGTGTTTCAATTTATTTTAGTCAAGGATATTTGTATGTGAACACTTTTCTTTCAACTGATAACAAATGTGAAATGTTGTTTTTAAAAGGAAATTTAGTATATACTTAGGATGGGACTCGTATGCCTTTATTTTCAATATGGGACAGGCAAGGTTTGGTATTTTTCCAGTATTTTTCAGAACAAACTTTCAAATTTCATCAAGGCATTCGAAAATATGAACAAAATAAGATACATTGACAGCATAAACTCAAATTTGCCAAAAGGTCATATGGGACTCTTATGCTTTTATGGGCAGTATATATAGTAGCAAAAATTTTTTTTTTTAAATTTCAAATGTGATCTAGAGCGAACATTTCGTAAGAGAACATCCAGAAAATGCGTTACGCTTGATAGAAAGGAAAAAAAAATAATAAAAAAAAATTTTTTTGATTTTTTTTAAAGAATTTAAAAATTAAAAGAAATTGAAATACCTTAATAAAATTACCTTAATAAAAATAATTTCAAAAATTTGAGAAATTAAAAACAAACGAGTTGACAAATCAATATATACTGATCTAACTTTTTCTTTCCTTTTGACAGCAATTACACCAGGAATAACTACAAGATATATGTATAATTTTTATAGGAACTGTGTTTGCTGACTTTTAGGGGGATGAGTCAAAAATAAAATTCTGCCTATTTATTCGAAAATAATAAAACATTCATGTAAAACGAATAAAATACATTTTTTCTCTGATTCGATTGTATATAAAATTCGATTATATATAGTGGAAAAAAATCGGAGACTATATATAATCGAGTCCGACCTGTACTTAGCGATGCGAAAATCTAAATTAGCTTCGGACAAAGTACACCACCGCACAGTGGGGAATCGCTGGCCATCCACCCAAAATTGAAAATGTGAATAATATTTCAATTATATTTTTCCTATAGTTGTATACTATTGAAGTGACAGAATCCAAATTTTTAGAGCATTACGACAAAATTTGAATTTTCGATGATTTTTCAAAGTGTACTGAGTCAGCGTTTTTTAGCGTTTTTCTTGAGAAAAAGGCAATGTTGCGAAATTTGCTGGAGCCCCGAGAGTAACTTGAATCTTGATGACGTCTAAGTAAAAGTTGTCTATAAAATAGTGGAGAATAATTCCTTATCATTGGATAATGTATAATCCTCATCATTGGATAATGTATATATGTATAAATTGACGGAATAAAAAAATTACGTATTATTTGCATAAAACAGCGTTTAAAGTATAGACGGCAGGGTTTGGCACTATTGGCACTAGTTTTAAAAGATAGCTTGGTTTTCCAAGCTAATGTCTTGAAACGCATCTAGTTAGATCTTGCGCAGAGTACCTTTCTTTCGAAGAGAAACAACGAGTGTTCGGCACATGTCGGATTTCAAAAATGTAAATTTGAATTGCACACTGCAAACTGTCTACATAATAACAAATGGCTCATATAAGTCTGATAATAACAACGTTTTCAAACAAGTTTCAGTATAATTAATCACACTATTTGCATATATACAAGTTTAACTGATCTATATTTCGATAATTAACGAAGTATCAAAAATTAGTCATTGTTTATGGTTTGGATCACCAGCAATGACTACCAAAATCATTTTTTTATGTTTATATCATACCAGTCACATGTAAAAACAATCGTGTAAACATAAACCATGACATAATACATCGCCTGCTAATTTCTACAGAGCAAATAGTGAATAATTATTTTGACGTTAGAAACTACATTTCGAAAACCCTTCTTGAAGATATTAAAACTGTATTGAAAATGAACACAAAAATGAAGATGAAGGTAAAAGTGAATGGAAAAACATGCAAATGAAAAAAAATGCGAATGCGATACAAAGAATCAATAGTCACTTTGAAAAAAAAAACAAAAAAATTTCAACACGAAGTTTTTTTTTCAATTTTTTATTCTTTTTCTTAATAACTGATTAATATTTTATGTATCTATGGCATATGAAAGTCGTTCAAGCATCATGCATTTTATTTTCCAAAAGATTGAAACCGACGTAGAATTTTCCTCATATAATATATATGAAAACATGAAATTTCCCATGGCGTCAAAAATACGCATTTTCATGTAAAAATAATATCAAATTCGGACTCAGCTTCCAAAAATATAAAAAAACATGTATTTTCCATGATTTGAAGATATTTTTTCGCTTGGCCAGCATTTGTATGGAGCCGCCCCACTGTGCACCGCCGCGACGCGAGCTGCGCAGCATAAAGTGCTAGCCGCGTTGGCAGATGCAACTACACTACTCATGTCCAAACGCGGTGCTTTGATTTTCATGGATGCTTTGAGAGATGTATGAAGAATTAATCAAACAGCTGCAACACCTTACCTTTCCATAATCGCTAAACATTAACAACAACAATACAGCGACTGGCGATCAAATGAATTTTTTTCCGGTCTTTCATTGTCACTAAAAATCAATGGATATTGAACAAAAGGAAAATGCGGAAAAAATCGTCATAAAGTAGTGCGAACAGGATTGCGAGGATTCTACACTAGAGAGGAAAAGAGATGATCGTAATGCCCGTTCGTTTTATTTTGCAATCGGAAAACGAAATTGAACGCGATAGCTCGGAGAGACGAACGGTGTACGAAGTCCCGCACAAAACGGATAAGATGAAATAGAATGACTGATATTTTTGTGTTCGGTAGAAAAAAGGATTGATCAGAGCACTGTTTCTCACACACAAAAAAAAAGGAATAACGAATAGTTTGCTCGCCCTTTTTTATAGTTCTTTGTTGTATTTTGGACATGCAACCTTTGACGATTTTTTTCTTTTTTATTTTTCTTTTCTAGAACACTGGCAACGTTGCGTTCGTAGCGCTCTATTGTACGACTCTCTCATCTATTATGAGCCTTGAAACAAACAATATCGCACGCTTAGCCTTGGGGCTAATAGCGGTCTCGATCAACTAGATTAGTTGAGAGAATTCGTTATCGATATTGTTTTTGGCACATTTTGCATGTGTAGGATAAGTACAACGATACACCGTGCCCCAGAGCTGAGTCGAAAATATTTCCAGCTCGAAAAGATCGTCGACTCGATCGGCAATCGAACCCGATATCACAACCGTGTGGGAGAGCTAGCCGACCGACATCGCTAACCACAGAGCCACGGGGACCAGCCTTGAAACCCAACTTGAATTTCAAAACTATTTCTTCACTTGCACGCCGTGGCCTTTCACTGTGTCTCCTGAGACACTATCTCACTCCCTTCACGGTTGATCACTGAACAATATTGAGCCGTAATTTATGGGACTTCGATTACCCTACAGATGGAAAATTTTTCCTTTTCCTTTGTTTTCACTTCACTCGAGCCTCTTCTAGGCTGCTGTCCTGATAATCTTCTTTTCTTTTTCCAAGCCGCTCTGACTTCACTGTTCTCCTTGGCCACTACCAACTAGTTCCGGACTTAAGTTGCACTTAATCTTTTACAAATCTTCAAATCGCTTTATCGATAAATTCACACCCACTCTCCTAGGCATCAAATTACACTAATTCTCACATACACCCACTTTCGTGAATCAAGGACTCTGCCAATTCCTTGTAAACTGGTTTTATTGACGTTGGACTAACGTCTATATCGAAGTTAGGCACCTGAATTTGAAAATCTAGTAATTCAACCAGGGAAAACCAGGAAAAAGTGGTCAGGTTTTGAGCGCTTATATATCAGTCATTTCTTTTCAGAATTTCGAGGTTTTGGCATCAACCGATCAGAAATTCTTTTACGGTTGAATTTATGTAACAAAAATAACCTATTGTTCGAGATACACTATTTAAAAATTGATAAATCACATCGATTGTCTAAATCATACCGAGCAACCAATCACCACCTCTCTTCACAAGCACAGTCGACACTAACGGATACAACCGATCTGACTTTGTAAACAGTCTCGCAGCTTTCAACCAATAGCGAGCTCGCTTTCGGTAGTTGCAACAGGTGTTTCAACACCGTTTTATAATGCTTCTTTTATCATTACCACTGAACAGATTCTAAACACCAATGGCTTGATTGATAGGGGAAATATTGCGCAAGATTGTCATATAATAATTTAAATATGTTTTCGATACTAAACTAGTTAAAAGTTGTGTTAAAAGTCGTGCACATTCAACCAATCACAAGCTCGCTTCTCCTTTGCTCGCGGATGGATTTTTGCTTTGGGCTATATAATAGCCTGCGTCGTCTCATAGCAGTCATAAGTTAACAAGTGGAAGGCCACTAGAACGGTTCTGATTAATCAGCAGAGGTGACTAATTCCAGTGGCGGAACTGAGCTGCAGCAGAACCAGAGCGGTGGTATCAGGCAGCAGCGGCGGAGGTAGTGGGCAGCTGCATTTCTTCATTCAGTTCGGTTCCCCTTCGATCTGAGTTGGACCCCACCAGCGGTAATCCAATTCAGATATCCTTGGGTAAAAACAGCCAGAAACTGCACGAGCCAGCACCGCTACTAGGAAAGCTACCTCCATTTAGTGTGTGTGCAGTGTGCACATATAGCGTATGTGCATCTGCATAGCTATGACATTTGCGATAATAGTGATGATAGCTAACCAACCCATGTGTATTGATAGCTAGAGCTGTTGCTAGCTATAGCGTGTGTAAGGCAGGTATTAGACGAAGAAAATATTTGCTATTTTTGGTACGGATTTTATTTTGTGTAAATAAAATTCGTACCAAAAATAGCTAATGTTTGCTTCGTCTAATACCTGCTTAAGACATAGCATGTGTAGCATATTATGGCTATTGCGTGTATATCCAGCGTGTGTACGGATAGTTATAGCGTGTGTGTGGATAGCTGCTGCGTGTGTAATGATTAGTTATAGCGTTTGTATGGATAGTAATAGCACATGGTTGGATAGCTTATGCGTATGTATAGATAGTTGTATCGGATATATGGATAGGAATAGCGTGTGTGTAGATAGCTTTAGCATGTGTGTATAAAAAGCTACAGCGTGTGTATAAATAGTTTTTACGTGTGTATAGATAGTTATAGAATGTGTGTGGATAACTATAGCGGGTGTTTATCGAAGATTATTATTGTTATTAAAAATATTAAAACGTCTTAACCAACACAGTTGTGAATTTGATTTTACAGCAGCGATTTTAACTTCTTCACCCAGTCTTAATTCATCGAGGAAAAATTACTGCCTATGAATGATCAACACTTATTTACTAGAAATTTCATTTAGATCAAAACAGGTTCTTTTGAGTATCATAAATTATTGGTAAAGAGAGTTGCAAGTTTTCTCAATGAGCATTCATTAAATTTTCGTTTTTGTTTCTCGGTGCGCGGTTTTGATTTTGTTTCTCGCACACAGAGAAAGAAACAAACTTGTTGCTATCGTGAAAAATTACAAAACAATTAGGAATGCTCTGAATCACAATTGAAGAAGTTAAGATATTTTCCTGTCACTCGCCAAAACCTTGATAACAACTACCGAAAAACGTGTAATTGAGCTCTAGCTATATAAGGTTATTGAAATAACCGTATTTTTTTAATACTTGAAGCTATATGCTGGGCTGGAGCTAACCTAGCATGAGTTTTATCGACTTAACCCTTAAATGCGCAATGTTGTTTTAAAACAACACTACTAAAAACGTTTTAAAGTATACGTATTTTAGTATTTTTTAGAAATAATTGAATAAGATTCCCGACTGGTGCTGACTGTCTTTGAAAATAAATTTTAAAATAAGGTTAGTGGTTAGTGAAAATGTTTGAATTATCAGTAATTATACTAACAAAAGGTCAATTTTAAAGATACTGTTAACAAAAGTAATTGTTTCGACTTAATTCTGCGATAAAGTCACAGTGTTGTTTAAAAACAACATGATAATATTTGCACATTAAAAAGTAAATCTATCAATTTTTTTATGCATATTTGTTAGTTTAAGAGCAGTTACAAAGATTTTATGTATTTAGATGATCATTTAAGGGTTAATCTATCATTTAAGGGTTAATGTCAAACAATTTTTAAATTCAAAATTTTCGTTTGAATCGTTCTGGGCTCCAATTTCAGATAGTTTCGTTAAGTTTGCTTTTTGCTTAGATAGGAAAATTTTACCAATTCGCTCAATTAAATGATTGTCTTGGTAGTGCAGCTACGAACAAAGGTTTGATTCGAATATGTATGAAATGACAGCGATTAAATAAAAGATATCCATTCTTTTAGTATATATTATTATTTACAACGTTTTAACGTTTCAGCATTCAGAAATGCACTGTTAGATAAAATTGCAGCAAATACTAGAGTTGCAATTCTCTCTATTATTTGTTTTAATGGAATATAAGAATACCGTAGTCCAACGTCATGCGGTCGTGTCTTGAATACCACCCTCCTACTTTTTTCTATCTCCTGCCAATCATAAAGTCATTTGCGAACTGAACTTAACACTTTTCACTGCAGTTTCCGTTATATAATAGTCTTTCAAAAAACACATTTCTTTCCACTCGCTGTTGCACTTCCGCTAATATACCAACTCTTTGACGATATTCGGTGATAATAGCTCAGAAAACGAAACTTTTCCACAACTCGCAATTCTCTGTCCACTCTTGTTCTTCTTTTGTTTTCTTTTACGTACAATTTTTCTCCCTTATTGCACACTATACTGAAACCCTCGAATTTCATTCCACAAATCACATCAAATTAACTACCAAACTCGTATGGCCTCCGTAAGGCCGCTGTCGCCATACATGTAGGGCAACTCCTGTTGCTCTATCAAGAACTGTGATACTTTAGACGGAGAAATCTAAACCGAACCACGAAATTCCTGTACGTACGGTACGGACCGTACGGAATCTCATTAACTTTCCGATTGAATTAAGTTTTACATGAAAGCTTACTGCTAACCCTAAAGTGTATTTCGCGAAAAACAATTTCCCCTCGCGAAATCACTGCCTATCTTTATTACCCTAATGGCCTTTTCTCGGCCTGTCTCTACTTTAGAACATTTTATCTAAGTCAACCGAGAGTGGTGCGCCGCGCGCTCCCCACTCTTTATTGTTTCTAAGCATCTTTTTCGGTAACTCACCCCTCGCGCGGCGACGAGTTGCCGACCCATCAAGTATCCAACCACGGGCTTTTGTTTTATATAATTGTGCTTACGGGTGGCGGTTTTCGTCACCCAAGCCAAGCGGAAGACTGGGCTTCAACAGTAAGCATACTCTGACCTACTTCCATGCACAGCTGAGGGCTGTGCCAAAGTCAAAAGAATGCGGTAGGAAACCGGCTTCTTTCGGGGTTCTAAGTATGTCATCTAATGTGACGGAACCCCGTAGGCTTCTACAGGACGCGTGGCCGTTAAAATTTATTTCATGGTATGTGCATATGTATGTTTCAATGTATGCTCATATGTGTGTGAATGATGTTAGGTCTTGAATGTTCGGTATTGTTATGCTGTTGGATATCAAAAATTAAACCAACAGAAAATTTCAAGGAGTATATTTTCTCTAAAATCGTGTAAATCGTTTGAATGAGAAAGGCTAAGTCTCACCGCTAGGTGGATGATTTTGGGTTTTTTAATTTTGTGGCATTCCCATTATTATCCATAATAGGGTGCCAAAAGAATATAGGGAAAAAATTGACCGATGAATTCATAAATGCGCCAGCTTTTAAGAGGCTTGCCTCCTCGAAAAAAGTCCCCATGCAAAATTTGAGCTCAATCGGGTTTCGTTAAGTGAACCCTCAAAGCCATCAAAGTTTGAATCTTCTGCCATTGGAAAAACTTCAAAACAATTTGATATTGTCTCAGAAATCTCCCGTATTTCAATACAAAACATCGAATTTCGAACAGTTTTATATATATGCAGCTGGAACTTTTCTCAAATCTTTCTTGAGTCCTAAATCTTTTATTTGGTGGTAATTCGGTGAAGGTATCTTGCGCGGAACACATTTAAAAGTTTACATGAATTTAAATATGAGTGGCGCTCTTTAGCCTCATTACTACGTTCCCTCTTACAACCAATTATACTTACAAATTAGCAGAGCAAGGTTTTCATACGGGCTTTACGTTTCTTCAGGCTGCTTTCTGCACTACACCACGCGTAGTATCGATCGGTTCGTACATCAAAACACACACACTCACTCAATTAGCTTGCTGCCACTGCTCTTACGATGCGACATTTTAAATTCACTTTCTACTCGAACAGAGAATGGCCACTGTAGTCACAGCCCTTGATTTCACTTTTCTAACGGTAACAAAAAAACGCAAACACCCCGATAGCGTATGCGAAACTACAAGATTTTTTCCAACTTTCTTGGGCGCGGCCTCACAGAGCTTGGCTCCTTCGATAAGGATACGCTGTCACCAGGACTCTGCCAGGAGATGTGATATATTTACCCGAGAAAACGAAGGTGGCACAACTCCCGTACGGGAGGGACTACAGTTTTCTGCAGTTTTCGTCACCCAAGCCAAGCGGAAGACTTGGCTTCAACCGTAAGCATAGTTTGACCTACTGACGAAACTGGCTGATGGCCGTGTGCTAGTATGCTCTGTTATATTTCCTAAAAGAATTCCGGTGGAGGACCGGCTTTTTTCCGGGTTATAAGCGTACCACCTAATTTGACGGAACCTTGTAGGCATGGACGGGATGCGCGGGTGTCATTACACAATACATTTTGTTCAATCAGTTTCGTTTCTTTCCATAACTTTTGAACCACCTATGAATTGTTGGTTTGAGAGACAACCCGTAGTTATGTTCAAATAAGTCGTGTAACTTTGAGATGATAGACTTCCGTTGTTTTTACAATTTAATACACAACTCTTGAAAAAAAGCTCTATTATAATCAAATGAACCTCAAAATCTATAAGACAGCCAAAATATTCATTTGACACTAAGATTGTTGAAATTAATTCAGCCATCTTTGAGAAAACGAGTAAACTTGAAAAGTCCTCGGAACATATTTCTTTTCACTGGCTCGTTCAGTCCATTTGATACCAATATTGTTCAAATCGGTTGTGTAGTTTCTAAAATAATGAAGTCAAAGTTACAGCCCGATTACAATGAAATTCAATAGGGTGTTAAAAGGTAGCTATACTTTTCATTCGACACTAATTTTGTAAAAATCGGATCAGCCATCTCTGAGAATAGTGAGTGAGGTCAAATATCCTTCTGAATGTGTTTTTTCACATTTTTAAACATAACAGGCAAAGTAATTGTTCGATTGCAAAAAAATCACTAGGGTCTTATGGGGCAATTAGACCTTCCATATACCACTGATTGTAAGAAAATCGGTATAGCCATTCCTGAGAAACATGAGTGATATTAAACAGTTTCCCGAACACGTTTCTTTGCATAGCTTTTGAACCACAAGTTCAATCTTTATAAAATTTGAAAATTGAGGATTTTTTAGGTAGTCTGCATATTCAAACCCAATTTTGCTCAAATCGGTTGTGTATTTTATGAGATAATGATGTTTCGTGATTTTGACATTTTGATACATAACCTCCAAACTAAAAATTCGATTAAAATAGAATTCACTATAGTCTAATGGGACAACAAGACCTCTCGTTTGCAATTAAATTCATGGAATTCGGTCAAGCCATCTCTGTGAAAAATGAGTTAGAATAAAAAGTTGCACATACACACAGACGCATACACACACACGCATACATATACATACACACTCATACACATACACAGATATACACACACATACACATACATACACACACATACACACTCCTAACCGCGGGCAAGGTGCTTGAGAGGATCATCCTCAACAGACTGGTGAGGTACTCGGAGGGTGTACACGGTCTGACAAGTAACCAGTTCGGCTTCCGGAAGGGCAGGTCCACGCTGGACGCAATCTCTTCCGTCATCAAGACGGCGGAGGTAGCAATCCAGCGCAAGAGAATGGGAATACGCTACTGCGCAATCGTCACGCTCGACGTGAAGAATGCGTTCAATAGTGCCAGTTGGGACTCCATAGCGCTCGCGCTCAGGAGCATCCATGTACCGGTGTCGCTGTACAAGATTCTGGAAAATTATTTCCAGAATCGAGTACTTGTTTACGACACGGAGGAGGGTCAGAAGTGCGTCCCAATTACCGTAGGAGTTCCGCAAGGTTCTATCCTGGGCCCGGTGTTGTGGAATGTCATGTATGACGGAGTGTTGAAACTCAAGTTCCCTGTAGGGGTTGTGATCGTCGGCTTTGCAGACGACATAACGCTGGAGGTTTACGGCGAGTCTATCGAGGAGGTCGAGTTGACGATCGCGCACTGTATACGCAAGGTCGAGGACTGGATGCGCTCCAGGAAACTGGAGCTCGCGCATCATAAGACGGAGGTCACGGTTGTGAACAACCGTAAATCGGAGCAACAGGCGGTGGTCAGAGTCGGAGACTGCACCATCACCTCGAAGCGATCCCTGAAGCTCTTGGGGATTATGGTGGACGACAAGCTCACGTTCGGGAGTCACGTCGACTATGCCTGTAAGAGGGCCTCATCGGCTATTGCAGCACTATCTCGTATGATGTCCAATAGCTCAGCGGTTTATGGCAGCAAGCGAAGACTTCTTGCCAGCGTGGTTTCGTCCATACTTAGGTATGGTGGGCCAGTGTGGTCCAGAGCGCTAGGTACTAACAGTTACCGTGGTAAACTGGAAAGTACCTACAGGCTCATGTGCCTGAGAGTTGCGAGTGCGTATCGTACGGTGTCATACGATGCAATCTGTGTCTTGTCCGGCATGATGCCTATCAGCATCGCCATCAAGGAGGGCAGAGAGTGTTTCGACCAACGTGACACAAGGGGCATACGAGCTGGCAGCGGGAATGGTCCAACTCCACAAAGGGCAGATGGACGCACCGACTCATACCGGAGATATCCGGCTGGGTCGGGAGACGACATGGTGAAGTGAACTTCCACCTGACACAAATCCTGTCAGGCCATGGTTGTTTCAGGCAATATCTGCACAGGTTCGGACACGCGGTGTCCCCCATGTGTCCTGAGTGCGTGGAGGAGGAGGAGACTGCTGAGCATGTCTTCTTCGTATGCCCCCGTTTCGCAAGAGCGAGGAGCAACATGATGGCTGTGAGCGGGCCTGGCACTACTCCGGACAATCTAGTCCGGAGGATGTGCGACGACCCGGACATCTGGAACGCGGTCTGTGCGGCCGCCTCTCAGATTGTTCTGGAGCTGCAACGTGTGTGGCGGGTCAACCACCAACACGCCAGTGGTAGCTAATTACCAGTCTCCAGGTAGTTAGCAAGGAGGTTATAAGAGTAAAGAGGGTGCATCACGCACAAAAGCCACTCCCCGACGTAATACTTAACCGTCGTTCCGGGAAGACCAGGGCTGGAGACTGGAGGGGTTTTAGTGGGTCGGGACAGGGATCAGTAGGTGTCTGGGCGAGTGTAACTACCCCAGCATCTCTCCCCTAGTCTCATCCCCACACCCTGAGCTCTCTTCTCAGGTGTCTGTTTGCAGATTTCCCCGCCACCTTTAAAAAAAAAAAAAAATACACACTCCTACACACACACATACATGCACACATACACACACATACACACACATACACACACATACACACACGTACACACGCATACACACACATAGATATACACACATACACATACACACCCCTACACACACAAACACATGGGCGTATCAGAGTGGAAAATTAGATTATTGTTTGTCCAACGTCGGATATAAATAAATGTTCTTTAATAAAAACTCTTTAGTTCATTTAAACCTTTGGACATATCATTTTGGCGACGAGGATCGTTTAAATGGTCCATACGAAAAGTCCAATTTTGAGTCACTTTTTCGAGCATTTCGGCTGGTATCTCGCGAATAACGCGTGTAATGTTGTCTTCCAAGGCTGGAATTGTTGTTGGCTTATCCGCATAGACGAGAGACTTAACGTAGCCCCACAAAAAATAACCAAGCGGTGTTGAATCGTATGATCTAGGCGGCCAATTCACCGGTCCATTTCGTGAGATGAATTGCTCACCGAACTCATTCCGCAATATGTCCACTGATTCGCGCGATGTGTGGCACATTCATCTTTGAAGAAGTACGGACCAATGATGCCTCCAGCATGTAAACCGCACCAAACCCTGCATTTTTCTGGGTGCATTTGCGATTCTTGCATTGCCTCTGGTTGCTCTTCGATCCAAATGCGGCAATTTTGCTCATTAACATACCCATTTAACCAGAAATGAGCTTCGTCACTGAACACAATTTTTCGGTAAAAAAGTGGATTTTCACAGAGGATGAATTTTGGTAATAAAATTCGATTATTCGTAAGCGTTGTTCAGGCGTAAGTCTGTTCATTGTGAAATGGCAAACTAAACTGAGTATATTAGACTTTGACAACTGTTAGAATTCCCGCGGGAACTGTCAAATTTGAATACACGAAAAACCAAATAGCAAAAAAATCACCCTTTACAATCCAATAGTAACAGTACGATACGTACGTATCAGCAGAGTATCGTATTTACAAAATTTATATCTGAAACAAAGAGGTTGCGTTTTTTTTTCACTGAAGATTAATTCAATGCTCTGTGATAGACTGTTTTTTTTTGTCTTGTTGTCTGGTGCGTAAATTAGCTTGTGCGCAAGCATGCTGCATTAGGGTGGGGATTTTTTTTTAAAATGTTTGCAGGACCTGTTTTCCCAGGCAAAAAGACCTCCCTGGGGTTCAATAAGCAACATATAAAAAAATATGAGGAAATGCAAAAGTTGCCTGTATTAATGAACACGTCATGTTCTCGAATATATGCTCACAATAGACATCATTGCACCTCCCAAAAAAAGGCTGCAGAGAAAAAAAGAGAATGGGAAAAGGGAAACTAAGAAACGTCAGATGCTTCACATTCGTTGTTTTGCTTTCGTCTCGATTAGACGCAAATTGTTTATCTCCGTTTGATTCACAAAATAACAATACACGAGTTATCGTACGGGTTTGTTTTTTGTCGATTAGTTCATGTGCTGTGCGATAACAATAGCCTGCAGCATATCGGCAGAAACATCTGCACACTGGTAGGGGCAGGCTACCTCGCCAGTGATTCGATACGCAGCTGATATATCAGCAAGAATGATTCTCCCGCACCGCTGTTACCCCGCTAGCAGCACGGACCACCATACGATCGAGCGAGTGGAAGTCAACTACAAGTGGCATCTACAAGGTCACGTGGAGGGCGTGTATTTGTTGGCGATTGGTTAAATATGATTCGAGCCACTCCTGAAGTGGCTCGAATCATATTGAACCAATCGCCAACAAATAGTTAAATTTAACGGACAAAACTCAAAACCGATTCTAGTCACTTCTAGTGTCCCCCAAGGCTCTCATTTAGGACCTCTTCTTTTCATCTTGTACGTTAACGACATTTCCTTTATTCTCAAAAAACTAAAAGTGTTAATTTATGCCGACGATATGAAGCTCTTTTTGGAAATAAGAAATGAAGAAGACATCAATGCATTCCAGAATGAAATATACATATGCTACACATGGCAAGCTTACTAGAGTTAAATGTAAAAAAATGCAACCACATATCATTCTGTCGAAAAAGAACAACACAAAACATTACAATATCATTAGGAAACCAAACTGTAGCAAATTGTGAAAGAGTTAGGGACTTAGGAGTTGTCTTAGACTCCAAACTAACCTTCATTGACCACTACAACACAATAATCCACAAAGCTAATAACATGCTAGGATTTATAAAGCGCTTTTGTTACAACTTTCAGGATCCGTATACCATCAAAACATTATATATAGCCTATGTAAGATCGATACTGGAATACTGCAGCATTGTATGGTCACCCTATACAATCACACACGAAGAAAGAATAGAATCGGTACAAAAGCAATTTCTATTGTATGCTCTTCGTAAATTAGGTTGGACATCATTTCCTCTTCCATCATATGAAGCTCGTTGCATGCTCATAAACATACAATCGTTGAAAGAGCGTCGTGAATTCGCAATAGTGTCATTTGTAAACGACATCGTTTCGCAGCGCATTGATTCAGCTACACTTTTATCTAAGCTAAATTTCTACGCACCTCTTAGACAACTTCGAAATCGAAACACGTTTGCCACCAATCATTACCGCACAAATTATGCAAAATTCGAACCCTTGAGTCGTATGATGGCCACTTACAATCAATACTGCGAAACCATTGACTTTACAATGTCTCGGCATGAACTTAAATACTTTTTTAGCTCAATACGCAATCGCAACGCTTATTGAAAAAAATAGTTTGTAAGTAAACATTGTATTAGAATATTAGAATATTGTATATTGTCTACTTCTGATTGACGAAATGAATAAATATAAAGATACGGCCACTGTGTCACAACATGAAGCTGGGTCGTCATTGTTTGTTCTGCGGAGACACTCTTCCAGATTGATCCTACTAGCAGCCGTGAGGTCGTGACTTAGACGTTCGGTGAAGTATTCACTTTAGAATTTTTATTATTATTATTAATATTATTACTATGTTATAATATTATTATTAATATTATTATTGATATTATTATTATTATTGTTATCCAAATTTCGAACTTCTCAGCATATTGCTGGAACATTTCACCTACCCCGGGCTATCTTGAATGCCAAAGGGGTTAGGCCCGGTGGATTCGTCAAGTTTGATCCTAATCCTAATACCGTCTGCTTTAGTTGGATGTGTTGTGGTGGTTCAGAAACCTTCGTACCGTGTTGCAGGTCCCAAGAACCACTGCTTTCTGTATGCTGTGTAGTTCATTTCTCAGCACCAACTCTTCCAGGGAATTTATAAGGGCGCAGGGAACCAGTCCAGTAGCAGAGATTACTACCGGGACTATACGTACACCCTCAAGGTGCCACATCTGCCTCAACTCCTCAGCCAAATCGTGGTATTTCGTAATCTTGGTCGAGAATGTTGATTGGACATTACGATCTAACGGTACAGCGATGTCGATGATGGTTACCCGCTTCATCCTTTTGTCGTAGACCACAATGTCGGGACGGTTGGCACGTATCAGGACGTCCGTGGTGATCACGCGATCCCAGTACAATTTTACGCAGCTATTCTCCAGAACCGGGCTCGGCAGGTACTTGTAGTGGGGCACATACTGGTTCACCAAATTGTGCTTCAGTGCAAGTTGTTGGTGCACAATTTTGGCGACCGCATTATGTCGACCGAGGTAGGCTGCCTCTGCTAACGCCTGACAACCTGCGACGACATGTTCGATCGTTTCCCCTACAGCATTGCAATTTCTGCATCGATCTTCCACCTCTTCGTGCAATATGTACTTACGGTAGTTCTTCGTCGCAATGACCCGGTCCTGGATGGCTATCATAAAACCTTCTGTCTCCATAAAGAGATCACCTCGCACCAGCCACGCATTTGATGCCACCTTATCAATATGTGTTTGAGCTAACTGATGGGGGTGCGTCCCATGCAGCTCTTTCAGCTTCCACGCTGCGATCTTCTCGTCCGTAGTTTTTACATCGCAGTTCAGCTGGTAGTCCTCTTGCGCCAGATGCAGGGCGCTGCATCTGGCGCAAGAGGACTGCTCCACAAACAGTGCGGTAGATTTCGTGACGATTCTGGCTTTCTACGAAGTACCTCCACAACTGCTGTATCTGAAAAGCGCAGAGCGTCTGGTTAACAATAACCGCATCAATGATAACCTGATCTTTGCAGCCCTGCGTGTTTTTGCGGCAGCCTTTCTGTTCCTCAGTCATCACTCTGTTCACCTCGCAATGGTCCTGCACTTTTCGAGTGATTACCGACGAGAGCACTTTATACAGACTTGAGAGACATGTTATTGGTCTGTACTTAGCTGGATTAGCCGTGTTACGATCCTTCGGTAGGAGGTAGGTTACCCCTTTCGTGATGAATTCTGGTAACTCCTGGGGGTCTCTTAGCACCATGTTGAAGCATTCCGCTAGTCGTCCGTGGGCTGCTGACAGTTTTTTATACCAGAAGTTGTGCACAAAATCTGGTCCGGTTGCGGCCCAATTCCTGGTATACCGCGTAGCCTCCCGGATATCCTGGGTGGTTACTACTGCAGCAGCCATGCGTTCAATTCCATCACAATGTTCTTCCTCTCCTACCAACCACATCCCGCTGTCATTGTGTTGAGCGGGGTTCTCCCATAAATTGGCCCAGAACTGTGTAACTTCGCCGATCTCCAGAAGCCCCTCGCTGTAATCGGGTTTGTCGATCCTGATGTGGTTATAAAACTCTCTCTCGTTCG
Source organism: Wyeomyia smithii (assembly GCF_029784165.1). Taxonomy (NCBI): domain Eukaryota; kingdom Metazoa; phylum Arthropoda; class Insecta; order Diptera; family Culicidae; genus Wyeomyia; species Wyeomyia smithii. The sequence goes on from NC_073694.1 coordinate 95,207,041, forward strand.
TGCTGAACATCCGATTTTCTTTCTTCCGTCTCGAACATTCACCATAACGCCGCATCCGTTTTGCAAGAGCACTCAACCGTTGTACATGGGTGTCGAGAATCTCCGTGATTTTGAGTTCACTGAGATCTCGGAGCTCTGCGGGCTTTACGATTTCCGCTATTTGACGAACAAGCCTCCTCGATCGGTTTCCCCTCGTGTACTGTGTCAACCGACCGATTTTTACCCGCAAAGTTGCAATCCTAGATTCCAGTCGTCGCATCCATGCATTCTGTGCACTGGGACAGGGACGACCTTCACCGTTACCTTGGGGATAGGTCCGTAGTCCCAGGGTTCTCACGACGGCTACAGTCGCGCAATACACAATTAACTGCAGCTCCTCAAGGTTCTTAGCGGCTTTCAAATACTGTGGCAAAATATCCTTATTGAAGGTTCTTACTGCATTCGTCAACCGGTAGGAATACTGTAGTTTTGGTATTCTGTGTCTGGAAGTGGGGTCTGTTCCCCGAAACTGTGTAACCGCTGTGTCCATCTGGAAAGCTAGTTCGCCTCGTAGTTGTTGTCGTTGTTGGTCCATTGTTTGTTCCGAAGCGCGTAGCTCCTCCACTGCCGTGTTTATCGATGCATTTTGTTCTGGCTCCTCACTCGCAACCGATGCATCATGCCCTGCAGAACTCATGCTCGACGTATCGCTCGATCCATTCCCTTCCCTTAACTCCCTCTGCACTTCCAGCCTGATGGTGTCCAGCTCAGTCACAGTGAGCATATTGTTGGATAGTACATCTTGTTCCGGTAAAGCTGGTTGGCAAACCGAGGGTACTGCTCAATGAACATGTCTAGCATTCTTGGCCTGCCAGACATATCCGTCTCCAACTTCGTGCAAACGTGGTAGCAACGAATCACATACATGTTCATCTCCCTAGTCCACATGATCCGTTGCCGTTGGCGGCCTGCCAACGTGAGCGACTGACGACGGTCGGTCGCAGCATCATCAGCAGGTGCAGCAGTGCCTTGGTGGAGTCTGTTGCTGCTTTGACTGTTTTGCGTGTAGTTTACGGGCTGTGTCCGTTGACTGGTGAGCCGCTCTTGCACCTCGTTCTCCTCCAGCCGCTGGCCGCTCGCTCTGTCCCCTGTTCCAGGACCAGCTCCAGCAAGGGCTCCCTCCTCGGGCGATCGCATTGGCCTATTTCTTCTATGTCGTGTCTCCATTCTGGGTTCACTTTTTAAATCGGAAGCCTAACCGGTTGATAGAGTTTTGGGCTTAGGTACTTATAGTGGTACCAGCTCGCTTGTCAGGACTGATTTTCGGATATTGTGTTATTTCTAGGGTGCTCAACAAAGCCCATTGTTAGGCCCCGCCACATCCATAGACCACCTCTGCGCCACCTCTAGACCATGATGAAATTCAACCAATTTTTTATATGTTGCTTATTGAACCCGAAGGAGGTCTTTTTGCCTGGGAAAGCAGGTGCCGCAAACATTTTTGAAAATAAGCCCCACCCTAATGCTACATACAATTGACCATTAGAGTGGCAATGAGATGTATGAAAAAAAAGACCTTCGAATATCGTTTAGCTGTGGGGCTCAAAAGTTTCGTCTTCTCGAAAAAAGTCGTAATGCAAAATTTCAGCTCGATCGGATATCGGGAACACGTGCCTCACAGCGGTCAAAGCTTCACGAATAATTTCGATTAAAATACATGAAATTGTCGATATCGAAATTTTTTTTTGGTGCCATATGTTTGAGAAATGCATGGAACGTCGAGATTTGGTGTTAGGGGCCATCCACATTCCACGTGGACAACTGTGGGGGGATGGTTGTGGAATGTCCACGGTTCTACAAAATGTTTATAATTTAAATGGGAAGTTGTCCACGAAGAGGGATGGGGGGCAGGTCAAAATCGTTAAAAATCTGTCCACGTGCAATGGTGATGGCCCCTTACATCGAAAAAAAAAAATTCTTCTCAAAAACCAACTTTCTGGTTCTCAGAAAATTTTCGAGCTTGGGGCCAATAGCATATATCTAAAAAAATCAACCTTCGAATTTCGTTTAGCGGTAGGGCTCAAAAGTTTCGTTCTCTCGAATAGATTGGACATAGGACACCGGGAACACGTGTCTCAAAGCGGTCAAAGTTTCAACTTTTCGACCGATGGAAATAATGCACAGGTAATAGTTCATGAGTAATAGTTCACCAAATCTCAACGTTTCCTGCATTTCTAAGACATAAGGCATCGAGAAAAAAAACGATATTGACAATTTCATGTATTACTACCTGTGCTTCTTTTTCATCGATATTTTTCGTGAAACTTTGACCGCCCTTTGAGGCACGTGTTCCCGATGTCCGATCGAGCTGAAATTTTGCTTGCATGGGGACTTTTTTTCTAGAAGACGAAACTTTTCAGCCTTACCGCTAAACGATATTCGAAAAATCGATTTTCATTGGCACTCTATTGACCATGAGAAAAACATGGGAATTCCAAAGATTGCCCTTGTGATTTGTTGATGGTAATATCGAGTTCAAGGCGTACAGGAATTTGTATACGTTTGAACTCTAATGGACAATCTGTTGAAATAAGGGGCATTCTCGGTATCAGCACTTCTTCGCCGTTGAATTTTCCTGTGAGTATTGTTCCTTGAATTGAATTATTTTTGAGCTGCTTCACAACCAGTCTTGTTCTTTCTTAGTCTCTCTCACCGAAATATCCACAATCAACTGAAAAATAAAATTGTAATTGGTGAACAAAGTCCGTTTTGATTTTTCACCGTACAATACACTATGATTCACGTTTTATTAAATTATTAGCAGTAGTTGTCAATTGGCAAACAAACAACTGAAAATTTGTCAATGCCTTCTAAGAATGTGCTATGTATGTCTATCTCTTCTTTCGGTTGCTCTCTGTAGAAACACTATTTTTCTCCTCAAAGTTTTTTCTTTAATATTTTCCAGTTTCTCTTTCCGTACAAAAATTCCTTGCATAAAGTCGAACAAAACAAAGCAAATTGCATACAAATCGGAAAATCCATTGCTAAGTTATGGAAGTTCGCACATTTTTGTCTCTCTCCCTAATTTATATATTTAGATACGTTCTGAATCATGCAGTAAATCATCTGATGGCTAGCCTGCTCTATATGTGAATCGATGTGTTTCGCCTTTTGCGGTAGTTTTGAAATCGGTAGATTTTTTTAATGGAGTTTAAATTCTCGACTACGGTGTTTCACGATGTACCGTATCCGTTCATGATATTTATCCTACTGCCTGAATTTTACATGGAATTACCAAATGAAAATTGTTTTTTTTTTTTGTTAACAAATAATAAAATTCACATTGAAAAGGCCATACCTCGGTGGATGATGCTTCAAACTGATATATTTCAACCTAATAACATAAATATTTACTAATTTAATCCTAAGATAACTTCATTATTTTTTATTTCAGATAATATTAAGAGGGCTACAAGCAAAGGGCCATTCAATACATCGCTACCGTGAACGGGGTTCGATTGTGTGCGGTATAGCACAAAATAAAACTGGTGTCTACGCCAATGCAGATTTTCGGAAAGGAGGAGAGGTTTCAGGTTTTTAATATAGTAAACAAAAATATAGTTTTATCAATAAAAGAATGGGTATATTAAAATGGTTACAAACAGTTTATTCTCTACAACACGATATATTTCGATATATTATTTGATATAGTATTTATATATTAATATATCATTGGCTTATTAACAATTCCAAAAACTGCGTCGTCTTTAACTGAGCTGTTCACTTAATTCTCTTTGGCTGATGGTTAATTACACTCCAAATATTTTTCATGTTATAGTTACCGGAAAAGTTACGTGAGTATTTTCCACGTTCCAAGTAGATTCTACGTGATTGTTGTGTGGCGGGCAAGTCAACTTACATGGCGCCACTCTGTACCACCTTCTCTCTTTGCCCGCTAGACGTCATTCAACTGAGAGCGGGCAAGTAATGGCATTTACGCGAGTGTTTAACAGGTAAAGTCATGTTGCAGTCGAAGGCTGTAACCAACGCAGTGGGTGATTTCCTGAGGGCGGCGAGCCTCTTCACATTGGTAACCGTAACAGGTTTTCCGATGACTAATTCATCATGAGCGAAAAAAACATGCAGTTTCGTATGGAAATCACTCATTGCTCAGGTCAATGCGGAGAATATTGTGCTAAAATTGTGAAATCAAGATGGCTATCAGAATAATTCCGAAAACCTCAAACCTTCGTGCAGCCAGCATTGTTAGTTCCGTCAAGAAAGAAACTAGAAACGTAGGATAATGTGTGACTTTATTAATGAAATAAGACATAGAAAGCTGGTTCGGAGGAGCGCTAATTTTATAAACACGAAAAGGCGCTCTGGACGGCAAGAGTATGCAAAATAAAAACGAAAGTAGTCAAAGAAATTGCTCTATAACAAAGGCTCTGTGTGTAGACTGGAAATGAAAAAAAAACTGAATGTGTGTGTTGAGAACACAGCAGAAGTGTGCGTGGTTAGAAGACCGCGAGAAAAAGAGCGTGGTGCGAGGACCGCTAGAATGAAAAGATTTTGGGGAAATAAAGAAAAGATGGGCGTGTTGAGAAGACCGCTGTATGCGTTGAGAACGTCGTACAAGTGTTCGTGTTAAGAGGACCACGAGTAAAAGAGCGTGTTGAGAGGACCGCCATTAAAAATCAAGAGCAAGTTGAGAGGATCGTTGATGATTTTATCTTAATGAACTCGAAAGTGAGAGAAGTAATTTCGTGAGTGAAACAGTACGGCACCCGGTAACATTCGCTTACGCAGGAAGATGATTAATTATTAATCAAAACATTCGTTTGTTAGCTCATGAAAGTAAAAGTATCACGAGGAAAAAAGGAAAAACCTGAGAAAATTCTGTTACCATTTGACCTTGTTTGAGTAAGAGTAAAACAATCGAATCGAATCGAATCAATTCATTTAGGTCATTATTATTCGAGGATTGGAAACACAAACCATTTTATAAAATTACTACACCAGGAAAGTATGTACGAGCTCCATCTATCACCTCCAAAAACGAAACGGATGATTCTATGTTCGGGTTGTACGTGCGTGCTCATCCCAGCGATCGCTTCTTAGAGAACGTAGTTAATGATGTTAACGATTTATTCGTGGATTATTCAATTGTCGCACCAGACCCCCAGATTGAGCTAGAAAATCGAGTCACAGAGTTGGAGAACGTCATTGAGGAGTTATCAAAGGACCGTAGCAACCCTACTACGACAAATCCTTTTACTACTCAAATTACCTTACCTCATACGCCGTTCGTTTCTGAAGGTACCATCAGTTGGGACAACATTACACCTTACCCCAAAAAACGTCCCGGCCGCTAAAATGTGGGAAGCATGGGCATACTTCATTGAGGACTTTGAAATGGCATCATCATTATTCCATGCTAGAAATCCGAAACGTCGCGTTGAATTACTTCTCTTGTCGATGGGTAATGAGCTGAAAAGTATCATGGAACAGGTTAATACTTAGTTGGTTGTAACCTGTAATTTAATAAAAAAAACGTAAGGAAACGAAAAGTAGCAAATCACTGCTCTATCGCTTCAAGATGTATTGATCGATTCCGGATTGGTTCATCTAGTCCAATAAAATTCCTGATCGTTTCTGGAGCGGATGCAAACGTCCTGGGTGGCGCAGACTGGGACAACTTAGTAAAGGAGCTGCAAACGGGAAAAGTGAAGATCGGGCCACTTGAAAACAAAATTAACAAGAAACTGCAAGCCTACGCATCCAATAAACCAATGAACATGACAGCTGATTCCGTACTTGGAAGAGCGACATGGAGCTTCTCAAAGTTGGAGAAGCTATCAACAACTGCGAACCCGAAGTGTTTCCTAAAATGCCTGGAATTAAGGTGAAGTTTAGTGTCGATGCTTGAATACCCCCGGTACGCAATACTTATAATAACATCTGCGTAGGTCCTTTCCGAGGACCTACCAGGACTTGTGAAAATCTATCCGGAAGAAAACCACTAAAATCCTGTACGCGCCGAATTCGTCCGCGCGGAATCTCTTTTACTTAACGATTGATTTAATTAACAATTACCTTAGCGCTAGCCCTGGAGTGAATCCGCGAGAGACAATTTCCGCTCGCGAATCCAACATTGTCACCCTAATGGCCTTTCCTCTGCCTTTTTCTATTTTAGTACATTCATTCGTGCGTTTAATCCCACTTAGTCTAGTTCTACAGAGAGCGGTGAGCCGTGCGCTCTGCCGTTACATCGTGTTTGTGAACAACATCTGTAACTCACCCTCGCGCATGCGCGACGAGTGACCAGCGCATTAAGTACCTTGTCGTGGGCTCATGTTTAGTTAATTGTACTAACGGGTAGCGGTTCTCGTCACCCAAGCCAAGCGGAAGACGTGGCTTCAACTGTAAACAAGTTCTGACCTAGTTTCATGCACAGCTGAAGGCTGTGTCAACATACGATGAATCCGGTAGAGAACCGGCTTATTTCCTGGTTTTAAATATGCCACCTAATGTGATGTTCATTTGTTTATTGGTAAAAAATACATCAACAGGCCTTGTGGCCCAACTGATTTTCTTAATCTAAGTGCTACGTGCTAATGTTAAGAATCGATTCTTCAGTACCTCGCGGCTGGCGTCATAGTCAAAACATGATGCGTAATGGTTAAAATGGCGCTATAGACCGGTTATTGTGCCAAAGCTACTGTAGTTTGTTCGCCTACTTTGCACGTGAAGAAACAGGCTATCTCGCAACATACGTGGTCTGACATAGATGTTAAGTTGTTCGAGAATCGCCAGGCAATCTATCCGTGAAGTCAATACGTCCGAGGTGAATATAGCTCTGATCACATCCCGACGAATTTGCAGGGTGTCCAAATCGATAAGCCTGCAACGCTGTTCGTAGCTTGGTAGTTGAAAGGGGTCATTCCACGGTAGTCTACGGAGAGCAAAGCGAATGAACCGTCGTTGTACTGCCTCGATTCTGCTTACTCCGTTCAGGTAGTAGGGACTCCACACTGAAGCTCATTAACACAGGTTGTGCGTCGTAGAAGTGTATTTGATAGCTTATAATCGAAAGTCACTGGGCTAAGCTTCCTTGAGAACGTTATAATCTCACATTTCGCGAAAATCGATAACTGCCCCTGGAGCGCAGCGGCATCTGATGGGACCTTCACTTTTGCAAATAGCTTCAGATCGTCAGCGAAGGACAGTCCAGGGCCCTGAAGCCGGAAGTTGACATCGTTCGGGTAAATAAGAAAATCAGTGGCCCGAGGTGGCTACCTTGAGGGATGCCTGCGTGAGCGAAAAACGAATTCGAGGAAACTCTGTCGATGTTCACTGCTAAACGCCGATCTGTCAAGAAGGATTTAAACCATAGTAGTAGGGGGCCTCCGATGCCGAGCTCTTCAAGCTTCGCAACGGCGATCTCGTGATTCAGTTTGTCAAAGGCGGCGGAAAGGTCCGTGTAGATAACGTCCGTCTGAGACTGGTCGTCAAAGCTGTTCATTACGTAAGATGTGAGCGTCAGGAGATTCGTGGCTGTGGATCGCTTAGGCATGAAACCGTGTTGTTCGTCTGCGATGTACTGCTTGAAGAACGAGAAAGTGGGTTCGAACACGCTGAGCTCAAAAAGCTTTGGGATAGAGCAAAGCGCTGAGATTCCTCGATAGTTATTAACGTTTCTTCTGTTCCCTTTCTTATGTACTGGAAACATGTATGCCGATTCCCAGACCGAGGGGAAAGCAACCGAGCTGATGGATTTGGTGAAGAGATAACTCATTGGAGCAGCCAGACTACTGATACAGTTTCTCAGGAAAAAGGACGGTATGCCATCTGGCCCAGCGGATATGGAAGACCTGAGCTTCGAGGCGGCTAATGTAACCGTGCTAACGTCGATGGAAATGTTAGTCAATGCACGACCGAGAAAAGGCACACGTGCCGTCGCAGAAGTAATTTCGTCCGTCGTTAATCTTTCGTCTACAAACACGCTAGAGAATTTCCGCGAAAATAGTTGGCAGATCTGTTCAACACTATTCGCTGTATCACCGTCTTAGAACATGCTTGATGGTAGACCGCCGTCTTTTCGCTGTTCGTTCACATATTTCCAAAATGTTTTGGGGTTACGTCTGAGCTTTCGCTCGACATTCCTAAGGAAGCCTCAAAAACAGGAGCGACTTAGCTGTTTATAGCGAGTGTTGATCGATAGGTAGTGGTTCCGTAGAGGTAGAGTTCTGTATTTTGAAAACCTTCTCAAGGCCGCTTTCCTCTCTGATTTTAGACGTCGTAGCGTAGTGTTCAGCCATGGCAATCGCTGTTGATCGGAGTTAGTTTTTTTCGGTACATGTCGATCAATGACGTAATTAAGGATATAGGAAAAAGTTAAGGCGGCGGCATTGACGTCGTCTGTGTCCAGAACCGTGTTCCAGTCGATTTTAGACAACAATACGTTGTTATTGTCGAAATCGGCACGGGCGAAATCGTAGTAAACGGATGTCGATGCCGTAGTCTCGGTACAGGAGATTTTCTGATGGATAGACACCAGCAAGGCCGGGTGATGCAGGACGTGTTCAACGAGCGGAGAAGGAGCCAATGTCACTTCAGGGGCTTGGCAGCGCACAGTAGCGAAACAGAGATCCAAAAAGCGCCCATTTTCGTTGGTGATTCTGTTGCATTGCTGAAAAGTAGCGGTACTGTAGCTATCTAGCAATTCGTTAGGGGCTGGTGACAAGCTGAGCGAGCCGAAATCGGCGTACATGAAACCATTGCCCCGCTCTTGCCAAGTGATACCAGGTAAATTTAAATCGCCTAAGATAATTACGTCATCCACCGCGGACGTCTTCGAAATGATGGTGTTAACCGAAGACATGTGTGCGCGAAGAAAATCTGTATCGCGGGTGCGATCAGGAGAAACATAGATAGCACACAAAAATAACGTGAGGTCCACGAGTTAAATTGTTGCCCATACCTGCTCGGCGGTCGACCAATCATCGTGTTCGAGAATAGAAGCATTGAGTTGGCGGTGAACTGCAATCAAAACTCCACCACCAGAAGTTTTGCGACAATTTTTGGGGTTCCGGTCACAACGATAAACTTCGTAATTGGGTCCGAAGATTTGACGAGAGAGTGTTCGATTGTCGAGCCAGGATTCGGTCAGAACAATGATGTCATATGGACTGTCGGCGCATGCTAGTAAGTAGTCGGAGACGCTAGCGTTCATACCACCCACGTTTTGGCAATAAAGATGTATATCATGTCCATGGTCAACGTTATTCGTCTTCGGATTGGTCGACGGGCTAAAAACGGGTAGTGAGTCAATGGATGGTCTATGGTTAACGTTTGCGCACTTGCCAGATCTGAGATTTTGGATGCTTCGTCCCTCGCATCCGCACGCAGGACCGGGACGACTGATGGCCACTGGCTGGAAATGCTCGACTGCGGCGGGGAGGTAGGGAGCATTCATGATGCCAACATCGATGCGTCCCGGTGTCACGTTGAATCTTGAAGTGTCAGTTGAAGAAAGATGTCGTCTTGTTGTGAGAGTGCTGTCATGATAGCGGGAGTCAGTGATTTGATCGTCCAGCAGCGATAAGTCAGTTGTCGGTGAGCTGGAAACGCATAGCGCATCAACAAATGAATGATTGCTAACAAATTCATACTTGCCGCAGACATCGATCTGGAAGTTCCGTTACCCTAACCCGCACGCAGGACCGGGACGACTGACGAACGCTGGCGGGAAATCCTCGACTGCGGAGGCGGGGTCGGGAACTTCCATGATGCTGATAACGTTGCGTCTCGGTGATGGAGCGTGGTTAATTAGGGTTCCTCTATTGCAGATGCTTGTATTGAAGCGCTGTCCGACGCAGTTCCTCCAAAAGGGGTGGGCAAAACAGGGGTAGCGGATGCAGTGTCAGTAGCAATGTTTCCGTTGGGAATTGTTACCGGAGTGGCTGGGTAAGCGGAGGTGGTGGGAGGTAACCAAACTGTGGAGTTGCCTCGTGTGTCGGCGAATTCCCTGAAAACGCTCCCTTGTGGCCAAGTACCAGGACTCAAGGCAATGGCTTTGTGTTCAGGGGGAACACTGGCCTTAAACGAAACAAAGTTCAGTAACTCAAGATCAGTTCCTTTTTTTACCAGAGAGACGACTTTGATTGCATCCCGTGTTTGTAATCCATCCCTGCCTAGTTTCTCAACGACATCGACGGTCACGGTAGGGTGAAAACGTGATAGGTATACCAAAAACAAAACAGGTGGAGAATTAGCCACTAGCCTGTCATGATTTTCAACGTGTCTAGTACCAACAGCCGGTTCGATTGGAGCTTCTGCCTCGCCGCGACGACGCTGCGGGACGGTCTCGATTTGGTATTCACATCGGGGTTGCAGCGATTACCTTATCGGCAAGTTTAGCTACACGCTGATTGTTTTTAACGATTTCGTCCTTGAGTTCCGAAAAAATGTGTAATTGATCGCCAAGGACAATAGCGACCACGTTCTCGAGGGATGAAACGACACTTTTTAATCGGGTGTATTTCATTAGTTTAACGCACTCATCGCACATCCAAAACATGTTGTGTTACTCTCGGACGACCTTTATGAAAGGCGCGTTAAGACCAGCACAGCGGATATGGTAGATTTGATCGCAAAAGCCCATACATTTAAGAAGTTCGTCTTCCTTCTTGACGGATTTTGTCACAGGCACAGGGGTCACAGGCGGCCAAATCAGTCATAGTGGCCTGATAAATTAGTAAAGTCAGATAAGCGTGTAAATATTCAAACAAATTAAAACTCGTAGATACATACATACAATACAATGGAACCCTGTACAATACAACGGAACCTTGTAGCGCGTACCATACATCCTGCGGACGGAGTGAGGCGAGTGGCGAGCGTCAGGTCAGTGGAGCCCTACTCGGCTGTTCGTGTACACTCAATCCATAGTTGCAGTATTGCGCGCCTGGTTGATTGTCGGGCGCTACCTTGTTGTGCTCGTCGCAGTTGTGTAAAAAATTTATCAACCCCAGTGGTTGCCGTCATAAATGTCTCATGGAAACGCGCTATAGGTATATGTATGCACCTGCTCTGGCTTCGCCGCTATGTGCGCAGGCAGAACCAATGTGGTGCGATTTCACCCGATTTTTGCTTCTATTTATGGTATGCAATCTTAGATTGGTTCTTATTTATTGAGGTAGGACAATTGTTGCCTATTCCTTTCAGAACTGCTCGCTGTGTTGCAACTGACTTCGCCTAACGATCGAAACGCCTCTCATGCTTCGAGAATTGGCGTATTCCGACCCCTCTCCGGGTCCACGTAGGTAATTTTCTTCTCTCGGCCACTTTTGGGCCCCCACCGGCCTTCGTCACCCGACCGTTCGTATCTCCGCATTCCTTAGCCCCATAGTCGTCATTAGTCGAGCTAAAATACACCCCCGTAGCTCCGTGTTGTAGCTACGATCGCGTACTTAATCGTTTCGAATTTTTATCAAACTTTTAAACAATAACTTTGCTAAGCAAGTGGTGCATAAATTTTTTTGCTATCAATTTATTCAATTCATTTTTTGACATTACTTTTTTCCACTTGCTGTGTAATACTAATCCACACGCGATCGGGCTTTTTTATTATAACAAACTCTCTATTCTACTGACTTAAATTCTATGCCCGTTTTTTTCTCGCTTAGTCTATGTAGAACTATAAAATTCCCCTAATAAAACGTACAATCAGGGATGGCACTGCGCAGTTCGATTCGAACGATTTTCGCTATTTTCGAGTAGGTCACATACTGCCAGCTATGCTTTAAGCTTAAAAGGAGCTGTCATTGTCATTTGTCCTGCGGCTCAAATGAAGCATAACGCCCCCCAGCGATCATTTAGTTTTGTTCGAGTTGCTTGAAACGTAATGCGCAATGTCAGCCCAGGTTTTTGTTCCTTTAAGTACCAACTATAAATTATGAACATTCGTTCATTTTGCCTTTCTCGTAGAAAGGTATAGAAATCACTGAAAAAACTAAAGGTATAAAAGTGCTCCAAAGAGCCGAATGTCGTATATCACTCGACTCAGTTCGACGAGCTGAGCATTTTATGTATGTATGTGTGTGTGTGTGTGTGTGTGTGTGTGTGTGTGTGTGTGTGTGTGTGTGTGTGTGTGTGTGTGTGTGTGTGTGTGTGAATGTGTGTGTGTATGTGTGTGTGTGTGTATGTGTGTGTGTATGTGTATGTATGTGTGTGTATGTGTGTGTATGTGTATGTGTATGTGTGTGTGTGTGTGTGTGTGTGTAACGCTCTCTCAATTTCACTCGATTTTCTCAGAGGTGGTTGGACCGATTTGAATGAAAATAATTGCAAATGAAAGGTCTAGTGGCCACAAAAACCCTGTTGAATTTTATTGTGATCGGATTTCTAGTTTAGAGGTTATGTATCAAAATGTAAATATCACGAAGCATCAATATCTCAGAAACTACGCAACCGATTTGAACAAAATTAATTTCAAATGAACGGGCTACCTAAAAACCCTCAACCTTCGAATTTCATAGAGATTAGAATGTGGTTCAAAAGTTATTTACAGAAACGTGTTCTCGAGACTATTTAATCTCACCCATGTTTTTCAGAGATGGCTGGACCGATTTTCATAAAATTAGTGTCAAATAAAAGGTCTTGTTGCCCCATAAACCCTTTTTTGCAATCGGAATATGGCTGTGACTGTTATGTTTAAAAATGTGAATTCCAGCTATGAAACATATTCACAAGACTACTTAAACTCACTCATTTTTCTCAGAGATGGCTGAACCGATTTTCACTAAATTGGTGTCAAATGAAAGGTCCAGCTGCCTCATAACACCCTATTGAATTTCATTGTGATCGGACAGTAACTTTGTCTGTAATGTATCAAAATGTGAAAATCACGGAACTTTATTATCTCAGAAACTGCAAAACCGATTTGAACAATATTGATATCAAATGAACGGGCTAGTTGAGGGTTAACTTGTGAATTTATAGTGATTGAACACGTGGTTCAAAAGTTATGAAAAGAAACGTGTTACGATGACTTTTGAAATTCACTCGTTTTATCGATGATGGTTGAACTAATTTCAACTATTTTATTGTCAAATGAAAGGTTTATTGTGTCGTGTCAAATAAATGTTGTGTGAACAAAAAAAATGAAAGGTTTGGCTGCCCTACAGGTTCCCATTTCATTTGATTAAAACCGGACTTTTATTTCAACCGTTATGTATTGAATTTTGAAACAACGTGTGTCTACTATATCAAAGATTACACGTCTTATTTGAACAAAGCTACGGGTTGTTTCTCAAACTTACAAGTAACAAATTTCATTACAATTTGATATGAACAAAGAAACGAAGTAAATTGATCAAAACATGTGGCATCAACATAATTCAAATTGGGTATTGTACTAATGTAGTATGGAGTTGACTCCCGGTCTTTCATTATTCTCCCAGTTCTTGAAAAACTCACATCAACGTTACCCAATTGAATATTGAGAATAGGTTATGTTTCGGGTATTCGATTTTTTGTAAAAGAATTAAATGGAAACATAACCAATTCTCAATATTCAATTCCATTCTAGTAAGACGCTCAAAAAGAAATTTATTTGAGTTTCCCAATTGGGTAATATATGTCCTTTTTATGCTGTTCCAAGAAACCGGAGCTACTATCATAAAATTTCAAACGACGTCTGAAGTTGATTTCTGGCCTGTGGGTATCATACGGTTCTAAAAAAACTGATATTGGATGATATTTGGTCACTATAGGCTGCTGTTCAGAAACAGAATCTAGCCCCATTTTTTCCAAAAATATAATCATGCCGTATCATTCGTTGTTTTGCTTTCGTCTCGATTAGACGCAAATTGTTTATTCCCGTTCGATTCGCAAAATAACAATACACGAGTTATCGTACGGGTATTTTTTTTGTCGATTAGTTCTTGTGCTGTGCGATAACAATAACCTGCAGTATATCGGCAGAAACATCTTCTGCACACTGGTGGGGGCAGGCTACCCCGCCAGTGATCTGATACGCAGCTGATATATCAGCAAGAATAATTCTCCCGCACCGCTGTTACCCCGCTAGCAGCACGGACCACCATACGATCGAGCGAGTGAAAGTCAACTACAAGTGGCATCTACATGGTCGAGTGTAAGATACGGCCACTGTGTCACAACACGAAGCTGGATCGTCATTGTTTGTTCTGCGGAGACACTCGATTGATCCTACTATCAGCCGTGAGGTCGTGACTTAGACGTTCGGTGAAGTATTCACTTTAGAATTTTTATCATTATTATTAATACAAACAATATCGCACGCTTAGCCTTGGGGCTAATAGCGGTCTCGATCAACTAGAATCGTTGAGAGAATTCGTTATCAATATTGTTTTTGGCACATTTTGTATGTGTAGGATAAGTACAACGATACACCGTGCCCCAGTGCTGAGTCGAGAAAATTTCCAGCTCGAAAAGATCCTCGACTCGATCGGGAATCGAACCCGATATCACAACCGTGTGGGAAAGCTAGCCGACCGACATCGCTAACCACAGAGCCACGGGGACCACACATCATTATTATTATTATTATTATTATTATAATTATTAATATTATTATTATTATTGTTATTATTATTATAATTATTATTATAATTATAATTATAATCATTATTATTATTATTATCATTATTATTATTATTTTTATTATTATTATTATTATTATATTAGTATTATTATTATTATTATTGTTATTATTATTATTATAATTATTATTATTATTATTATTATTATTATTATTATGATTATTATTATTATTATTATTATTATTATAATTTTTATTATTATTATTATTATTATTATTATTAATATTATTATTATAATTATTATTATTATTATTATTATTATTATTATTATTATTATTATTATTATTATTATTATTATTATTATTATTATTATTTTTATTATCATTATTTTTATTATTATTATTTTTATTATTATTATTATTATTATTATTATTATTATTATTATTATTATTATTATCATTATTATTATTATTATTATTATTATTATTATTATTATTATTATTATTATTATTATTATTATTATTATTATTATTATTATTATAATTATTATTAGTATTATTATTTTTATTATTATTATTATTATTATTATTATTATTATTATTATTATTATTATTATTATTATTATTATTATTATTATTATTATTATTATTATTATTATTATTATTATTATTATTATTATTATTATTATTATTATTATTATTTCATTCTGTGCCGAACACGCATCAGTATCGGACGTGTGATCGGTGATCGCTCCGATAGAATATAAAACAAAAGACGTGTGAACAAGTGTTGGCATTGTTTGCCTGGTCGAGTGAAATAAATCCGGGTTCAAGGTCGCGCCTTTGTGCAACTGTTTCGCATCGTGACTACCAGCTGGTGCGAAAGCCGATTTGGCTGCTGGCTGAATTGTGCTACAGCAGTGGACGAGACACAAAAGAGGAAAAAGAAGAAGCCATCAGTTGACAGTGAGTTGTATCGCTGTGTGGAGTATTCCCACACCTGGCTCGCTGCTGGTGGCTGTTTGGTGCTGCTGTATTGGTGCTGCTGGTTGTAACGGCTGCAACTTCGAACGATCGGACAACCAACCTTACTGGAAGGGAGAAGTAAAAAGGTACGTGCTCTTGTCGGCGCTAGTGCGCTAGACTTAGCGGGATGGATGTAGATCCCTCGCCTCCCGCGCCACCATCCCCGAATCACTCTGACCCTGACCCTTCTGTTACCCCCTCCCCTGTTCATTCTTCAGTCCCCCCTCGCCCCAGGCTTTACCCAGACGGAGCCCAGGGCAGCTATACTGTCTATTTTCGGCGGCAGGATCGAAATCGAAACAGTTGAACCTCTTGCAGATTTCTAAAGACCTGACGAAGGAGTACAAGGGCGTAACCGAAATTTCCAAGGTCCGGCCTAACAAGCTCCGTGTCGTGGTCAGTAACCTGAAAGAGGCCAACGATATAGCTTGCTCTGAGCTCTTCACACGCGAGTATCGCGTTTACATACCCGCACGAGACGTGGAGATCGACGGTGTCATAACCGATTCGAGTCTGTCCGTCGAGTGTATACTGGAAAGTGCCAAAGGGTGCTTTAAAAACAAAACCTGTCCCGATGTCAAGGTGCTCGACTGCAAGCAATTGCGGTCAGCATCGATCATCGGTGGCAAAACAGTGTACACCCCGTCAGACTCGTTTCGAGTTACGTTCGCCGGATCAGCGCTACCAAGCCACGTCTCGATCCACCGGGTGCCTCGCGTCATGAACTGCCTGAATTGTAAGCAGTTAGGCCACACCGCCGCCTACTGCTGCAATAAGGCACGTTGTGGCAAGTGTGGGGAGAATCATGCGGATGATTCCTGCAGTAAAAATGCTGAAAAATGCATTCACTGTGGGGAGAGTCAGCATGAGCTCTCGACATGTGCGGTGTACATGCAGCGCAGGGATAAAATAAAGAGGTCTCTCAAAGAGCGTTCGGAGCGTTCTTACGCTGAGATGCTGGAGAAGACCGTTACCACTTCTCCCATTACATCAAACCCTTATGATCTGTTGTCTTCTGATGAAACCGATTCTGACGATTCACCAGAGGGAACATCTTACGCCAATCCTGGGGAGTCTAGAAAGAGGAAAAATATTTCCTCTCCTAAACTTCCCAGAAAAGGTCCAAAGATTTCTCAAAGTGAAATGAAAGTTACAAACAAACCAAACAGTGCTGCGGAAAAACCGAAGCAAACTCCTCCTGGGCTTGCAAATTTAAAGTCCCAGAAGGAGTTCCCAGCACTGCCAGGAACATCTAAAATCCCAGTTGTTCCTTTTGCACATCCAGTTGATGAAAAAAACTCTAGATTAGTGAAATTTTCTGACATTGTGGACTGGATTTTTGAAACTTTCAATGTACCCGATCCAATTAAAAATTTTTCTTACAGCATTTCTCCCAACAGTTAGATCATTTTTGAAGCAGTTGACTGCTCAATGGCCCCTCCTTGCAGCGATTGTATCCTTCGATGCCTAATTGAACTGCGTATATGAAGGATTCTATCTCTGTCTTACAGTGGAATTGAAGAAGTATTTTACCAAAAATTGATTCGTTTAAAGTTTTGATGAATAAAAACAAATGCGATGCATTTTCCCTTTGTGAAACTTGGCTTACTTCAAATATTGATCTCAACTTCCATGATTTTAATATTATTCGCCTTGATCGAGACACCCCATATGGAGGAGTACTTTTAGGGATTAAAAAGTGCTATTCTTTCTATCGTATTAACCTCCCCTCGATTCCAGGCATCGAAGTTGTCGCATGTCAAATGACAATACAAGGTAAAGAGCTTTGTATTGCCTCAATATATATTCCTCCCAGAGCACAGGTTGGGCAACGGCTGCTCTTTGATTTAATAGAACTTTCTCCCTCGCCACGTTTGATTTTGGGAGACTTCAACTCTCATGGCGTGGCTTGGGGTTCCCCTAACAATGATAACCGCTCCTCTTTAATCTATAACCTTTGCGATGACTTCGACATGACTATTTTAAACAACGGCGAAATGACACGTATCCCGAAACCTCCAGCGCGCCCAAGCGCTTTGGATCTATCCTTATGTTCGACGTCGCTACGGTTGGATTGCACATGGAAGGTAATCCTCGATCCTCACGGTAGCGACCATTTGCCTACTCTTATTTCAAATACTAACGGGTCAACTCGCATGCGACCAGTTGACATTCCGTATGACCTCACACGGAATGTCGATTGGAAGTTATACGAGGAAATGATTTCAAAAGCGGTCGATTCGATTCAACATCATCCACCACTTGAAGAATACAACCTCTTCGCGGGCTTGATTCTCGACGCCGCGTTGCAAGCCCAAACGAAGGAATATCCCGGTGTAACGATTAAAGAACGGCCTCCCACTCCGTGGTGGGACCAAGAGTGCTCCGATGTCTACACGCAAAGATCCGACGCGTTTTTGGCCTACCAGAAGGGAGGTATACCTGGCGACTATTTACGGTATTCGGAGCTTGATACCAAGCTTAAAAGCTTGGCTAAAGTAAAGAAACGCGGATATTGGCGTCGGTTCGTGAACGAGACGTCGAGGGAGACATCGATGAGCACTCTTTGGAACACAGCCCGAAGGATGCGGAATCGCGTAACGGTCAATGAAAGCGAGGAGTGTTCAAGTAGGTGGATATTTGATTTTGCCAGGAAAGTATGTCCGGACTCTGTTCCTGAGCAAAATATTGTTCGTGATGCGTCTCCGGGCCACGACGCGATAGAATCACCTTTTACGATGGCAGAATTTTCAGTTGCCCTCCTGTCCTGTAACAATAACGCGCCTGGGTTAGATAGAATCAAATTCAACTTGTTGAAGAATCTACCCAGCAATGCCAAGAGGCGCTTGTTGAACTTGTTCAATAAGTTCCTGGAGCAAAACATTGTACCGCAGGATTGGAGGCAAGTGAAGGTGATCGCCATCCAAAAACCAGGGAAACCAGCTTCTGATCACAACTCTTATAGGCCGATTGCAATGCTATCCTGTATCCGGAAATTGATGGAGAAAATGTTACTCCGTCGTTTAGACCATTGGGTCGAATCAAATGGCCTACTATCGGATACTCAATTTGGCTTCCGCCGTGCCAAAGGGACGAATAATTGTCTTGCGCTGCTTTCAACAGATATTCAGCTGGCGTATGCTCGCAAAAAACAAATGGCGTCTGCGTTCTTGGACATTAAGGGGGCTTTTGATTCCGTTTCTATTGACATTCTTTCGGGCAAACTTCACCGACAAGGATTTTCTCCAATTTTAAACAATTTTTTGCACAATTTGTTGTCCGAAAAGCACATGCATTTTACGCACGGCGATTTGGCAACTTTTCGCATTAGATACATGGGTCTTCCCCAGGGCTCATGTTTAAGCCCCCTTCTTTACAACTTTTATGTAAATGACATCGACGAATGTCTGGCAAATTCATGCACGATAAGACAACTTGCAGACGACAGTGTA